>NW_022262625.1:108506-158506 GCF_002021735.2 Oncorhynchus kisutch | reverse complement strand
CTAGCTAGTCTCACAAGGGAACATGACTAGTTAATGACTAGCTAGTCTCACAGGGGAACATGACTAGTTAATGACTAGTTAATGAATAGCTAGTCTCACAGGGGAACATGACTAGTTAATGACTAGCTAGTCTCACAGGGGAACATGACTAGTTAATGACTAGCTAGTCTCACAGGGGAACATGACTAGTTAATGACTAGCTAGTCTCACAGGGGAACATGACTAGTTAATGACTAGTTAATGACTAGCTAGTCTCACAGGGGAACATGACTAGTTAATAACTAAATCAAATTAAATTTATTTATATAGCCCTTCGTACATCAGCTGATATCTCAAAGTGCTGTACAGAAACCCAGCCTAAAACCCCAAACAGCAAGCAATGCAGGTGTAGAAGCACAGTGGCTAGGAAAAACTCCCTAGAAAGGCCAATACCTAGGAAGAAACCTAGAGAGGAACCAGGCTATGTGGGGTGGCCAGTCCTCTTCTGGCTGTCCCAGGTAGAGAAGAACCAGGCTATGAAAGGTAGCCAGTCCTCTTCTGGCTGTGCCAGGTAGAGAGGAACCAGGCTATGAGGGGTGGCCAGTCCTCTTCTGGCTGTACCAAGTATCAAATCAAATCAAATCAAATGTATTTGTCACATACACATGGTTAGCAGATGTTAATGCGAGTGTAGCGAAATGCTTGTGCTTCTAGTTCCGACAATGCAGTAATAACCAACAAGTAATCTAACTAACAATTCCCCCAAAAAACTATTGTCTTATATACAGTGTAAGGGGATAAAGAATATGTACATAAGGATATATGAATGAGTGATGGTACAGAGCAGCATAGGCAAGATACAGTAGATGATATCGAGTACAGTATATACATATGAGATGAGTATGTAAACCAAGTGGCATAGTTAAAGTGGCTAGTGATACATGTATTACATAAGGATGCAGTCGATGATATAGAGTACAGTATCTACGTATGCATATGAGATGAATAATGTAGGGTAAGTAACATTATATAAGGTAGCATTGTTTAAAGTGGCTAGTGATATATTTACATCATTTCCCATCAATTCCCATGATTAAAGTGGCTGGAGTAGAGTCAGTGGCATTGACAGTGTGTTGGCAGTAGCCACTCAATGTTAGTGGTGGCTGTTTAACAGTCTGATGGCCTTGAGATAGAAGCTGTTTTTCAGTCTCTCGGTCCCAGCTTTGATGCACCTGTACTGACCTCGCCTTCTGGATGACAGCGGGGTGAACAGGCAGTGGCTCGGGTGGTTGATGTCCTTGATGATCTTTATGGCCTTCCTGTAGCATCGGGTGGTGTAGGTGTCCTGGAGGGCAGGTAGTTTGCCCCCGGTGATGCGTTGTGCAGACCTCACTACCCTCTGGAGAGCCTTACGGTTGAGGGCGGTGCAGTTGCCATACCAGGCGGTGATACAGCCCGCCAGGATGCTCTCGATTGTGCATCTGTAGAAGTTTGTGAGTGCTTTTGGTGACAAGCCGAATTTCTTCAGCCTCCTGAGGTTGAAGAGGCGCTGCTGCGCCTTCTTCACGATGCTGTCTGTGTGAGTGGACCAATTCAGTTTGTCTGTGATGTGTATGCCGAGGAACTTATAACTTGCTACCCTCTCCACTACTGTTCCATCGATGTGGATGGGGGGGTGTTCCCTCTGCTGTTTCCTGAAGTCCACAATCATCTCCTTAGTTTTGTTGACGTTGAGTGTGAGGTTATTTTCCTGACACCACACTCCGAGGGCCCTCACCTCCTCCCTGTAGGCCGTCTCGTCGTTGTTGGTAATCAAGCCTACCACTGTTGTGTCGTCCGCAAACTTGATGATTGAGTTGGAGGCGTGCGTGGCCACGCAGTCGTGGGTGAACAGGGAGTACAGGAGAGGGCTCAGAACGCACCCTTGTGGGGCCCCAGTGTTGAGGATCAGCGGGGAGGAGATGTTGTTGCCTACCCTCCCCACCTGGGGGCGGCCCGTCAGGAAGTCCAGTACCCAGTTGCACAGGGCGGGGTCGAGACCCAGGGTCTCGAGCTTGATGACGAGCTTGGAGGGTACTATGGTGTTGAATGCCGAGCTGTAGTCGATGAACAGCATTCTCACATAGGTATTCCTCTTGTCCAGATGGGTTAGGGCAGTGTGCAGTGTGGTTGAGATTGCATCGTCTGTGGACCTATTTGGGCGGTAAGCAAATTGGAGTGGGTCAAGGGTGTCAGGTAGGGTGGAGGTGATATGGTCCTTGACTAGTCTCTCAAAGCACTTCATGATGACGGATGTGAGTGCTACGGGGCGGTAGTCGTTTAGCTCAGTTACCTTAGCTTTCTTGGGAACAGGAACAATGGTGGCCCTCTTGAAGCATGCGGGAACAGCAGACTGGTATAGGGATTGGTTGAATATGTCCGTAAACACACCGGCCAGCTGGTCTGCGCATGCTCTGAGGGCGCGGCTGGGGATGCCGTCTGGGCCTGCAGCCTTGCGAGGGTTAACACGTTTAAAAGTCTTACTCACTTCGGCTGCAGTGAAGGAGAGACCGCATGTTTTCGTTGCAGGCCGTGTCAGTGGCACTGTATTGTCCTCAAAGCGGGCAAAAAAGTTGTTTAGTCTGCCTGGGAGCAAGACATCCTGGTCCGTGACTGGGCTGGGTTTCTTCCTGTAGTCCGTGATTGACTGTAGACCCTGCCACATGCCTCTTGTGTCTGAGCCGTTGAATTGAGATTCTACTTTGTCTCTGTACTGGCGCTTAGCTTGTTTGATAGCCTTGCGGAGGGAATAGCTGCACTGTTTGTATTCAGTCATGTTACCAGACACCTTGCCCTGATTAAAAGCAGTGGTTCGCGCCTTCAGTTCCACACGAATGCTGCCATCAATCCACGGTTTCTGGTTGGGGAATGTTTTAATCGTTGCTATGGGAACGACATCTTCAACGCACGTTCTAATGAACTCGCACACCGAATCAGCGTATTCGTCAATGTTGTTGGCTGACGCAATACGAAACATCTCCCAGTCCACGTGATGGAAGCAGTCTTGGAGTGTGGAGTCAGCTTGGTCGGACCAGCGTTGGACAGACCTCAGCGTGGGAGCTTCTTGTTTTAGTTTCTGTCTGTAGGCAGGGATCAACAAAATGGAGTCGTGGTCAGCTTTTCCAAAAGGGGGGCGGGGCAGGGCCTTATATGCGTCGCGGAAGTTAGAGTAACAATGATCCAGGGTCTTTCCACCCCTGGTTGCGCAATCGATATGCTGATAAAATTTAGGGAGTCTTGTTTTCAGATTAGCCTTGTTAAAATCCCCAGCTACAATGAATGCAGCCTCCGGATAAATCGTTTCCAGTTTGCAGAGAGTTAAATAAAGTTCGTTCAGAGCCATCGATGTGTCTGCTTGGGGGGGGATATATACGGCTGTGATTATAATCGAAGAGAATTCTCTTGGTAGATAATGCGGTCTACATTTGATTGTGAGGAATTCTAAATCAGGTGAACAGAAGGATTTGAGTTCCTGTATGTTTCTTTCATCACACCATGTCACATTGGCCATAGCATACGCCCCCGCCCCTCTTCTTACCAGAAAGATGTTCGTTTCTGTCCGCGCGATGCGTGGAGAAACCCGCTGGCTGCACCGCTTCGGATTGCGTCTCTCCAGTGAGCCACGTTTCCGTGAAACAGAGAACGTTACAGTCTCTGATGTCCCTCTGGAATGCTACCCTTGCTCGGATTTCATCAACCTTGTTGTCAAGAGACTGGACATTGGCAAGAAGAATGCTAGGGAGTGGTGCACGATGTGCCCGTCTCCGGAGTCTGACCAGAAGACCGCTTCGTTTCCCTCTTTTTCTGAGTCGTTTTTTTGGGTCGCTGCATGGGAACCATCCCGTGGCGCTGGTTGTAAGGCAGAACACAGGATCCGCATCGCGAAAAACATATTCTTGGTCGTACTGGTGGTGAGTTGACGCTGATCTTATATTCAGTAGTTCTTCTCGGCTGTATGTGATGAAACCTAAGATGACCTGGGGTACTAGTGTAAGAAATAACACGTAAAAAAACAAAAAACTGCATAGTTTCCTAGGAACGCGAAGCGAGGCGGCCATCTCTGTCGGCGCCGGAAGAGAGGTACCAGGCTATGAGGGGTGGCCAGTCCTCTTCTGGCTGTACCGGGTAGAGAGGAACCAGGCTATGAGGGGTGGCCAGTCCTCTTCTGGCTGTGGCGGGTAGAGAGGAACCAGGCTATGAGGGGTGGCCAGTCCTCTTCTGACTGTACCAGGTAGAGAGGAACCAGGCTCTGAGGGGTGGCCAGTCCTCTTCTGGCTGTACCGGGTAGAGAGGAACCAGGCTATGAGGGGTGGCAAGTCCTCTTCTGACTGTACCAGGTAGAGAGGAACCAGGCTATGAGGGGTGGCCAGTCCTCTTCTGGCTGTACCAGGTAGAGAGGAACCAGGCTATGAGGGGTGGCCAGTCCTCTTCTGGCTGTGCTGGGTGGAGATTATAACAGAACATGGCCAAGATGTTCAAATGTTCATAGATGACCAGCAGGGTCAGATAATAATAATCACAGTGGTTGTCGAGGGTGCAGCAGGTCAGCACCTCAGGACTAAATACATACATACATACATTATAACACTGAGCCTGTTGTATTGTAGTACCTCATGAATGACAAGGAGGGAGAGAGAGTCACACAGGCAGAGGGACACACACACACACACACATACACACACACACACATACACACACACACACACAGACACACACACACACACACACTCACACACACCACACACTCACACACACACACACACACACACACACACACTCACACCTCTCGGTCTCACAAACACAGACTCTCATGATGGAGTGTTTTTTTCTGAACAGAAAAATGGAAAATTAGCTAAATGAGTGTCCAGACACAGAACCAGACACAGAACCAGACACAGAACCAGACATGACCAGACACAGAACCAGACACAGAACCAGACACAGAACCAGAAACAGAACCAGACACAGAACCAGACACAGAACCAGACACAGAACCAGACATGACCAGACACAGAACCAGACAGAACCAGACACAGAACCAGACACAGAACCAGACATGACCAGACACAGAACCAGACACAGAACCAGACACAGAACCAGACACAGAACCAGACATGACCAGACACAGAACCAGACAGAACCAGACACAGAACCAGACACAGAACCAGACATGACCAGACACAGAACCAGACATGACCAGACACAGAACCAGACACAGAACCAGACATGACCAGACACAGAACCAGACACAGAACCAGACACAGAACCAGACACAGAACCAGACATGACCAGACACAGAACCAGACATAGAACCAGACACAGAACCAGACACAGAACCAGACACAGAACCAGACATGACCAGACACAGAACCAGACACAGAACCAGACACAGAACCAGACATGACCAGACACAGAACCAGACAGAACCAGACACAGAACCAGACACAGAACAAGACATGACCAGACACAGAACCAGACACAGAACCAGACATGACCAGACACAGAACCAGACACAGAACCAGACACAGAACCAGACACAGAACCAGACATGACCAGACACAGAACCAGACACAGAACCAGACACAGAACTAGACATGACCAGACACAGAACCAGACATAGAACCAGACACAGAACCAGACACAGAACCAGACACAGAACCTGACACAGAACCAGACACAGAACCAGACATGACCAGACACAGAACCAGACATGACCAGACACAGAACCAGACACAGAACCAGACATGACCAGACACAGAACCAGACATGACCAGACACAGAACCAGACATAGAACCAGACACAGAACCAGACATGACCAGACACAGAACCAGACATGACCAGACACAGAACCAGACATAGAACCAGACACAGAACCAGACATGACCAGACACAGAACCAGACATGACCAGACACAGAACCAGACATAGAACCAGACACAGAACCAGACACAGAACCAGACATGACCAGACACAGAACAATGCATGACCAGACACAGAACCAGACACAGAACCAGACACAGAACTAGGCACAGAACCAGACACAGAACCAGACACAGAACCAGACAGAACCAGACACAGAACAATGCTTTCCCCCCTGGAGCAGGTTGAGAGCTTCAGGTTCCTTGGTGTCCGCGTCACCAACAAACTAACAGACACAGAACAATGCTTTCTCCCCTGGAGCAGGTTGAGAGCTTCAGGTTCCTTGGCGTCCACGTCACCAACAAACTAACATGGTCCAAAGAACACCAAGACGGTTGTGAAGAGGGAATGACAAAACCTATTCCCCCTCAGGAAAAATATTTGGCATGGGGTCCTCAGATCCTCAAAAGGCTTTACAGCTGCACCATCGAGAGCATCCAGACTGGTTACATCACCGCCTGGTACGGCAACTGCTTGGCCTCGACCACAAGGCACTTACAGAGGGTAGTGCGTACGGCTCAGTACATCACTGGGGCCAAGCTTCCTGCCATCCGGGACCTCTATACCAGGCGGTATCAGAGGAAGGCCCTAAAAATTGTCATAGACTCCAGCCACCCTAGTCATAGACTGTTTTCTCTGCTACCACACGGCAAGCGGTACCGGAGCGCCAAGTCTAGGTCCAAGAGGCTTCTAAACAGCTTCTACCCCCGAGCCATAAGACTCCTGAACAGCTAATCAAATGGCTACCCAGACTATTTGCATTGCCCCCTCACGCTGCTGCTACTCTCTGTTTTTATCTATGCATAGTATCAGGTTTCCGGTAAGACCCAAATGCAGACTGTGTTGGAGTTACAATGTTTATTACAGCAGTTTATTGTAACAAGAGGGGAAGGCAAACGACAGGTGAAGGCAGGCAGGGGTCGATCATCCAGAGTGGTGGGGGCAAGGCAGGCAGGCTCAGGGTCAGGGTCAGGCAGAGGGGTTAGGCAGAGGGGTCAGGCAGGCCAAGGGTTCAGGCAGGCAGAGGGGTCAGGCAGGCTCAGGGTCAGGGTCAGGCAGAGGGGTCAGGCAGGCTCAGGGCCAGGCAGAGGGGTCAGGCAGGGTGAGAGTCAGGGTCAGGCAGAGGGGTCAGGCAGGGTGAGGGTCAGGGTGAGGGTCAGGGTCAGGCAGAGGGGTCAGGCAGGCCGAGGGGTCAGGCAGGCAGAGGGGTCAGGCAGGGTGAGGGTCAGGGTCAGGGTCAGGCAGAGGGGTCAGGCAGGTGGGCTCTGAGTCAGGCAAGGGTCAAAACCAGGAGCTGAGACAACCCCTGGTTGACTTGACAAACAAGACGAACTGGCAACAGACAAACAGAGAACACAGGTATAAATACACAGGGGATAATGGGGAAGAGTATAAATACACAGGGGATAATGGAGAAGATGAGCGACACCTGGAGGGAGGTGGAGTCAATCACAAGGACAGGAGCATGGGGGTAAAACGCTGGTAGGCTCGACGAAACCAAACGAAACTGGCAACAGACAAACGGAGAACACAGGTATAAATACACAGGGGATAATGGGGAAGATGAGCGACACCTGCAGGGGGGTGGAGTCAATCACAAGTTACAGGTGTAACAGATCAGAGAGTGACACATAGCCGGTACATATTATATGGTACATATTGACAGTTACATGAAGTTGATGCAAAGAGTGAATATTTGCAGTGTTGACCCTTCTTTTTAAAAACCTCTGCAGTCCGCCCTGACATGCTGTCCATTAGTTCTCAATGGGATTAAGGTCTGGGGTGTTTCCTGGCCATAGAGCCAGAATATCGATGTTTTGTTCCCCGAGCCACTTAGTTATCACTTTTTCCTTATGGCAAGGTGCTCGATCATGCTGGAAAAGTCACTGTTCGTCACCAAACTGTTCCTGGATGGTTGGGAGAAGTTGCTCTCGGAGGATGTGTTGGTACCGTTCTTTGTTCATGGCTGTGTTCTTAGGCAAAATTGTGAGTGAGCCCACTCCCTTGGTTGAGAAGCAACCCCACACATGAATGGTATTTATTGTTGGCATGACACAGGACTGATGGTAGCGCTCACCTTGTCTTCTCCAGACAATGCCCCGGATGCATGCGTGTGTGTCAGTGTAAACACATGGTGCTGATATCTGGGAGTCTCAGCCATGTACATAGTCTGAGAGTGCCTTCAGATCCGTGGCGTGTCCAGAACATTTAGAATGGGGTGGAGTCAATATAGGATGGGGGGGTGGAGTCAATATAGGATGGGGGGTGGAGTCATATAGGATGGGGGGGTGGAGTCAATATAGGATGGGGGGGGTGGAGTCAATATAGGATGGGGGGGTGGAGTCAATATAGGATGGGGGGGTGGAGTCAATATAGGATGGGGGGGTGGAGTCAATATAGGATGGGGGGGTGGAGTCAATATAGGATGGGGGGGGTGGAGTCAATATAGGATGGGGGGTGGAGTCATATAGGATGGGGGGGTGGAGTCAATATAGGATGGGGGGGTGGAGTCAATATAGGATGGGGGGGTGGAGTCAATATAGGATGGGGGGTGGAGTCAATATAGGATGGGGGGGGTGGAGTCAATATAGGATGGGGGGGTGGAGTCAATATAGGATGGGGGGGTGGAGTCAAGATAGGGCACAGACCCAGTTTAAGAGGACCATAATATTATGAATCTTAATCAATGCAAGATGGATTTTTACGATATAAGTCTGATGGTTCAACACATCAAAGGCTTCAGCTTAGTTTTTTCTGTTCAACTAAGACATAAATCAATTCTTGTCGCAGGTGTTTTGCATTCAAGGTCAGGGTTTTATATAAGGGTAATAACCCACGGCAGTAAATTCACTTGATAGTTCCATGCAATGTGTGAGTTACATTAGGGAATTCCTATGTCATACTCTTTTTTTGGCCACACAGCATCAGATACATGGGCTACGTATACCGAGACAGAGGGGGCGCTGTTTCGCTCGATCGGATGTTTTCTACGGTGAGATTGACGTCTTGCTGTCGGAGTGCGCCTTGGTCAATGTTAACCAATTTATTGAGAGAGAAAACATTTCAGGCCCCCCTAGGACACCACTAGGACATGCCACTGCTTCCTATTGCCTGGGGGGGGGGCAGCGTAGCCTAGTGGTTAGAGTGTAGAGGCGGCAGGGTAGCCTAGTGGTTAGAGTGTTGGACTAGTAACCGGAAGGTTGCAAGTTCAAACCCCCGAGCTGACAAGGTACAAACTGTCGTTCTGCCCCTGAACAAGGCAGTTAACCCACTGTTCCTAGGCCGTCATTGAAAATAAGAATTTGTTCTTAACTGACTTTCCTGGTTAAATAAAGGTTAAATAAAAAAAAGTTTTAAAAAACCTACTGCTGGGAGAGGAGAGGAGAGAGAAACTACCACCCATCTTGCGGAGAGGAGAGTCAGTCAGAATCAGTGTGTTTCTCGTCTCTCAGTCCAGGGCAGTAGTTGTGTTGTACCTTTATCAGAGACTCTAGCTATACCAGTTGGTGTCAGAGGAAGACCCAAAAAAGACTCTAGCTATACCAGGTGGTGTAAGAAGAAGGCCCCAAAAAAGACTCTAGCTATACCAGGCAGTGTCAGAGGAAGACCCCAAAAAGACTCTAACTATACCAGGCGGTGTCAGAAGAAGGCCCCAAAAAATACTCTAGCTATACCAGGCGGTGTCAGAGGAAGGCCAAAAAAGCGGTACCAGTGCACCAAGTCCGGAACCAACACGACCCTGAACAGCTTCTTCCCCCAAGCCATAAGACTAGTAAACCAGACTACTAAATAGTTAATAAAATGGCTACCCAGACTACCTGCATTGACCCTTTCTTGCACCATCTCTTCACACTGGACTCTACCCACCCACTCAAACATACTTACGCCGACACCCAGACACACACATACAGCACAGATCAGGTTGTCAGTCAACCTACCAGGGTATTGACAAACAGCACAGATCAGGTTGTCAGTCAACCTACCAGGGTATTGACAAACAGCACAGATCAGGTTGTCAGTCAACCTACCAGGGTATTTACAAACAGCACAGATCAGGTTGTCAGTCAACCTACCAGGGTATTGACAAACAGCACAGATCAGGTTGTCAGTCAACCTACCAGGGTATTGACAAACAGCACAGATCAGGTTGTCAGTCAACCTAACAGGGTATTTATAAACAGCACAGACCAGGTTGTCAGTCAACCTACCAGGGTATTTACAAACAGCACAGATCAGGTTGTCAGTCAACCTAACAGGGTATTTACAAACAGCACAGACCAGGTTGTCAGTCAACCTACCAGGGTATTTACAAACAGCACAGATCAGGTTGTCAGTCAACCTAACAGGGTATTTATAAACAGCACAGATCAGGTTGTCAGTCAACCTACCAGGGTATTGACAAACAGCACAGGAATTAAATCATCGACATGTATCGATCCCATCTTTACTAATGTTGCAGAGATTGTCTCTAAAGCAGTATCCAAATCCATAGGATGTTGTGATCACAATAGAGTAGCCTTATCTAGGAAAACCACAGTTCCATAGGCTGGGCCTAACACAGTGTATAAGAGGTAATATTTTCTGGTCTGTGGTGTGTAATGAGGAGCAACCAGATGCTGCTGGTCTGGTATGTAATGAGGAACAACCAGACGCTGCTGGTCTGGTATGTAATGAGGAACAACCAGACGCTGCTGGTCTGGTATGTAATGAGGAACAACCAGACGCTGCTGGTCTGGTATGTAATGAGGAACAACCAGACGCTGCTGGTCTGGTATGTAATGAGGAGCAACCAGATGCTGCTGGTCTGGTATGTAATGAGGAACAACCAGACGCTGCTGGTCTGGTATGTAATGAGGAACAACCAGACGCTGCTGGTCTGGTGTGTAATGAGGAGCAACCAGATGCTGCTGGTCTGGTATGTAATGAGGAACAACCAGATGCTGCTGGTCTGGTATGTAATGAGGAGCAACCAGACGCTGCTGGTCTGGTGTGTAATGAGGAGCAACCAGATGCTGCTGGTCTGGTATGTAATGAGGAGCAACCAGATGCTGCACTTGACACATTTATGAAACTACTTATTCCAGTTACTAATAAGCACCCATTAAGAAAATTACGAAAATTACTGTAAAAGCTCTTAAATCCCCATTGGATTGATGAGGATTTTTTTTATTGTATGGTTGAGAGGGATGAGGCAAAACGAATGGCAAATAAGTCTGTCTGCACAACCGATTGGCAAAATGTAATGCAAATTATGCAAATGAGTCATGTGACTAAAACGGACCAAAAAGAAGAAGAAACTAAACGATGAATCAAAGATAAATGAATGAATCAGATGATTCATTCATCACCAAACCCACTGATTTTGAATCAGATGATTCATTCATCACCAAACCCACTGATTTTGAATCAGATGATTCATTCATCACCAAACCCACTGATTTTGAATCAGATGATTCATTCATCACAAAACCCACTGATATTGAATCAGATAGCTCATTCATCACAAAACCCACTGATATTGAATCGGATGGCTCATTCATCACAAAACCCACTGATATTGAATCGGATGGCTCATTCATCACAAAACCCACTGATATTGAATAGATGGCTCATTCATCACCAAACCCACTGATATTGAATCAGATGGCTCATTCATCACAAAACCCACTGATGCCAACTACTATAAAAGATCCTAGGTATAGGTGTCTGGCCACCGGGACAACTTCCTGTGAAGCTGTAGGTTGCGCAACTCACATAAATAATCATACAAATTATGGCTAATAAACATTTAGGAACAATAACAACTACTTTAATAACTGTTTTCATTGGCAAGATAAGCAACCGTAGGCACAAACAAACGCTGACACTACACATCCAAACGCTGACACTACACATCCAAACGCTGACACTACACATCCAAACGCTGACACTACACATCCAAACGCTGACACTACACATCCAAACGCTGACACTACACATCCAAACGCTGACACTACACATCCAAACGCTGACACTACACATCCAAACGCTGACACTACACATCCAAAACGCTGACACTACACATCCAAACGCTGACACTACACATCCAAACGCTGACACTACACATCCAAACGCTGACACTACACATCCAAACGCTGACACTACACATCCAAACGCTGACTACTACACATCCAAACGCTGACACTACACATCCAAACGCTGACTACTACACATCCAAACGCTGACACTACACATCCAAACGCTGACACTACACATCCAAACGCTGACACTACACATCCAAACGCTGACACTACACATCCAAACGCTGACACTACACATCCAAACGCTGACACTACACATCCAAACGCTGACACTACACATCCAAACGCTGACACTACACATCCAAACGCTGACACTACACATCCAAACGCTGACACTACACATCCAAACGCTGACACTACACATCCAAACGCTGACACTACACATCCAAACGCTGACACTACACATCCAAACGCTGACACTACACATCCAAACGCTGACACTACACATCCAAACGCTGACACTACACATCCAAACGCTGACTACTACACATCCAAACGCTGACTACTACACATCCAAACGCTGACACTACACATCCAAACGCTGACACTACACATCCAAACGCTGACACTACACATCCAAACGCTGACACTACACATCCAAACGCTGACACTACACATCCAAACGCTGACACTACACATCCAAACGCTGACACTACACATCCAAACGCTGACACTACACATCCAAACGCTGACACTACACATCCAAACGCTGACACTACACATCCAAACGCTGACACTACACATCCAAACGCTGACACTACACATCCAAACGCTGACACCACACATCCAAACGCTGACACCACACATCCAAACGCTGACACCACACATCCAAACGCTGACACTACACATCCAAACGCTGACACTACACATCCAAACGCTGACACTACACATCCAAACGCTGACACTACACATCCAAACGCTGACACTACACATCCAAACGCTGACACTACACATCCAAACGCTGACACTACACATCCAAACGCTGACACTACACATCCAAACGCTGACACTACACATCCAAACGCTGACACTACACATCCAAACGCTGACACTACACATCCAAACGCTGACACTACACATCCAAACGCTGACACTACACATCCAAACGCTGACACTACACATCCAAACGCTGACACTACACATCCAAACGCTGACACTACACATCCAAACGCTGACACTACACATCCAAACGCTGACACTACACATCCAAACGCTGACACTACACATCCAAACGCTGACACTACACATCCAAACGCTGACACTACACATCCAAACGCTGACACTACACATCCAAACGCTGACACTACACATCCAACGCTGACACTACACATCCAAACGCTGACACTACACATCCAAACGCTGACACTACACATCCAAACGCTGACACTACACATCCAAACGCTGACACTACACATCCAAACGCTGACACTACACATCCAAACGCTGACACTACACATCCAAACGCTGACACTACACATCCAAACGCTGACTACATTCAGGTGTAGCTGACCATATTGGGAAAGACAAGACATTGTACTGAAAAACTCTGTAAAGTGCGTGTGGAAGAGGTGATTTTTTTTTTTTATTGTTGTCTATCAACAATGACAAGCACACCGGGGACTGACAACTTGGATAAAAATGACTGAGGATGATAGAGGACTATATTTGCCGTCTCTTCAATCTTAGCCTACAGGAAAGTGTGGAGGCTGGAGGGCACCTAAAGTCATTCCGAGGCCCAAGATTAGCAAAGCCCCCTTTACTGGCTCAAACAGCCAACCAATCAGCCTGTTACCAACCCTTAGTACATTTTTGGGAAAAAAATGTGTTTGACCAGATACAATGCTATTTTTACAGTAAACTAATTGACAACAGACTTTCAGCACGCTTATAGGGAAGGACATTCAACAAGCACATCACTTACACAAATGACTGATGATTGGATGAGAGAACTTGAAGATAAATAAAAAGATTGTGGTAGTTGTTTTGTTAGACTTCAGTGCAGCTTTTGACATGATCGATAACAGTCTGCTGATGTTAAAAATATGTGTTATGGCTTTACACCCCCTGCTATATTGTGGATAAAGAGTTACCTGTCTAACAAAACACAGAAGGTGTTCTTTAATGGAAGCCTCTCCAACATGATCCAAGTAGTCAGGAATTCCCCAAGGCAGCTGTCTAGGCCCCTTACTTTTTTAATCTTTACTAATGACATGCCACTGGCTTTGAGTAAAGCCTGTGTGTCCATGTATGCGGACGACTCAACACTATACACGTCAGCTACTATAGCGACTGAAATTACTTCAATGCTTAACCTTTTTGGGATAGGGGGCAGCATTTTCACTTATGGATGAAGCGTGCCCAGAGTGAACAGCCTCCTACCCTGTCCCAGATGCTAATATATGCATATTATTAGTAGTATTGGATAGAAAACACTCTGAAGTTTCTAAAACTGTTTGAATGATGTCTGTGAGTATAACAGAACTCATATGGCAGGCGAAAACCTGAGAGAAATCCAATCAGGAAGTGGTAAATCTGAGGTTTGTAGTTTTTCAACCCCATTGAAGATACAGGGTGATATTAATGATGTTTCACTTGCCAAGGCTTCCACGAGATGTTAACAGTATTTAGAACCTGTTTTGAGGATTCTACTCTAAAGGAGGGGCTCAGAAGGGCTCTATGAGTGAGTGGTCTGGCAGAGTGCCACAGCCTCAGTCTGGCGCGCTCACGTGAAAGGTAGCTACGTTCCACTTCATTTGTACAGACAAAGGAATTGTCCGGTTGGAACACCAATGAAGTTTTATGTTAAAAACATCCTAAAGATTGATACTTAGGTTGGCATGTTTCTACGGGCTGTAACGGAACTTTTTAAACGTTTCGTCCGACGTTCGGCGCGACCTGAACGCGCTTTTAGATTTGTTTACCAAACGCTCAAAAGAAGATATTTAGACTGATGGACATTATCGAACAAATCAAAACATTTATGGTGGAACTGGGATTCCTGGGAGTGCATTCTGATGAAGATCATCAAAGGTAAGTGAATATTTAAAATGCTATTTCTTAGTCATTTTGACTACCCAATATATGCTTTGTTGTCTAAAGGCTGTACTCAGATTATTGCATGGTTTGCTTTCTCCGTAAAGTTTTTTTAAAAATCTGACACAGCGGTTGCATTAAGGAGAAGTTTATCTAAAGTTCCATGCATAATAGTTGTATCTTTTATCAATGTTTATTATGAGTATTTCTGTAAATTGATGTGGCTCTCGGCAATATCACCGCATGTTTAAGAACTACTGAACGTAATGCGCCAATGTAAACTCAGATTTTTTTATATAAATATGAACTTTATCAAACACAACATACATGTGTTGTGTAACATGAAGTCCTATGAGTGCCATCTGATGAAGATCATCAAAAGGTTAGTGATTAATTCATTTTTATTTCTGCTTTTTTGTGACTCCACTCTTTGGCTGGAAGAAATGGCTGTGTTTTTCCATGACTTGGTGGTGACCTAACATAATCATTTGTGGTGCTTTTGCTGTAAATACTTTTTGAAATCAGACACTGTGGCTGGATTATCGAGAATTGTATCTTTAAAATGGTGTAAAATACTTGTATGCTTGAGGAATTTTAATTGAGATTTTTGTTGTTTTGTATTTGGCGCCCTGCACTTTCACAGGCTGTTGCGGGGGGGGGTTCCACTAGTCCTAGACAGATTAACAGCTGCAGTCAGTTTCAGAATGGGTGACAAGGAATAAGTTAGCCCTAAATATTTCCAAAACTAATAGCGTTGTATTTGAGACACTTCACTTAAACCTCAACTAAATCATGTAATGAATCATGGGGAAATATCTTGTCTCGTCGTGTATATATCTTTTCTTTGCGTTCTTTTTAATATATTTGCAACCCACCCAATGTGGTGCGGATAAAGTATTTATATTTACCTCCGAACTGTAATCCCTCAACTGAAGCTAGCTAACTAGCTACCAGCTATCAGTCAGCTAACCACTGCTAGCGGTCATCAGCTAACCTTTAGCTCGGAAAGCTCTCGCCAGTTCGTACAACGAGTTTCAAACCAGAGCATACTGGACCTATTTTTCTCTCCATATCCTCGAATTCCTACCACAAACTCTGAACCTTTTCATCTGGATCATCACAGCTAGCTAACTGCAACCCGGGTTAACTACTCCTGGCTAACGTTTCCGTCCCGGAGCTAGCACCAACTAGCCTGGGGCTAGCCCATGCTACACCCATCTCCCGGCTCACTCCTGGGATACAATATCCGAACCCCTTCTACTGATGGTACGGGGCACGGAACCCCACCGATCCTCTACGACTGGAATACCGACAATCTGCCCGAGGATTCCAACGGGCCCCTCAGGCACGACGTCCGCTGAAGGCCCATTCTGCTAACCTGCTAGGCCTGCTATCTACCTGGAGCTACTTGGAACCCTACTAACTCCACGACTGGTCTATCGACGTCACCGCACAAAGAGGCAAAAACAGACTTACCCCCATCGCGATGTCCCCCAAAGGCTAACTTGCTAGCCCCGGTCTACTAACTGCTAGCTTGCCTGCTCCGGTCTGCTAACTGCTAGCCTCTGCTAACTGCTTGCTTGCTAACCCGGTCTGCTAACTGCTAGCTTGTTTAGCCCCGGCCTATTAACTGTTAGCATGTTAACATCGGCCTGCTAACTTTCTGAATTTCAGTGCCCCCAGTCAGCTCAACCACTCACTGGACCCATATGTTCACTTGGCTACGCATGCCTCTCTCTAATATCAATATGCCTCGTCCATTACTGTCCTGGTTCGTGATTACTGTCTTATTTCACTGTAGAGCCTCTTAATCCAGGCCCTGCAGTGCCTAGCTCCACTCCCACTCCCCAGGTGCACTCATTTGTTGACTTCTGTAACCTTAAAGCCTTGGTTTCATGCATGTTAACATTAAAAACTCCCTAAGTTTGTTTGATTCACTGCTTTAGCACACTCTGCCAACCCGGATGACTTAGCCGTGTCTGAATCCTGGTTTAGGAAAACCACAAAAAAAACTGAAATCTCCATCTCTAACTATAACATTTTCCGCCAAGATAGAACTGCCAAAGGGGGCGGTGTTGCAATCTACTGCAAAGATAGTAATACAGAACTCTGCAGGCTATCTAAGTCTGTACCCAAACAATTCGAACTTCTACTTCAAAAAATGTTCCTTTCCAGAAACAATTCTCTCACTGTTGCCGCTTGCTATAGACCTCCCTCTGCCCCCAGCTGTGCCCTCGATACCATATGTGAATTGATTAATCCCCCCCCCATCTGTCTTCTGAGATCGTGCTACTAGGTGACCTAAACTGGGACATGCTTAAAACACCCCGGCCATCCTACAATCCAAGCTTGGTGCACTCAATCTCACACAAATGATCAATGAACCTACCAGGTACAACTCCAAATCTGTAAACACGGGCACCCTCATAGATGTCATCCTAACTAACCCGCCCTCCAAATACATCTTTGCTGTTTTCAATCAAGCCTCATTGCTTGCATCCGTAATGGGTCTGCGACCAAACAACCACCCCTCATCACTGTCAAACGCTCCCTAAAACACTTCTGTGAGCAGGCCTTTCTAATTAACCTGGACGGGGTATCCTGGAATGACATTGACCTCATCCCGTCAGTAGAGGATGCCTGGCTATTCTTTAAAAGTGCCTTCCTCACCATCTTAAATAAGCATGCCCCATTCAAAAAATGTAGAACTAGGAATAGATATAGTCCTTGGTTCACCCCAGACCTGTCTGCCCAGCACAAAAACATCCTGTGGCGTTCTGAATTAGCATCGAACAGCCCCCGTGATATGCAACTTTTCAGGGAAGTTATGAACAAATATACACAGGCAGTTAGGAAAGCTAAGGCTAGCTTTTTCAACCAGAAATTTACATCCTGTAGTACTAACTCAAAAAAGTTCTGGGACACTGTAAAGTCCATGGAGAATAAGAGCTCCTCCTCCCAGCTGCCCACTGCTCTGAGGCTAGGAAACACTGTCACCACTGATAAATCCACTATAATTGAGAATTTCAATAAGCATTTCTCTATGGTTGGCCATGCTGTCCACCTAGCTACCCCTACCCTGGTCAACTGCCCGGCACCCTCCACAGCAACCCGCCAAAGCCCCCACCATTTCTCCTTCACACAAATCCAGATAGCAGATGTTCTGAAAGAGCTGCAAAATCTGGACCCCTACAAATCAGCCGGGCTAGACAATCTGGACCCTCTCTTACAAAATTATCTTCTGAAATTGTTGCAACCCCTATTACTAGCCTGTTCAACCTCTCTTTTGTATCGTCTGAAATTCCCAAAGATTGGAAAGCTGCCGAAGTCATCCCCCTCTTCAAAGGGGGAGACACTCTAGACCCAAACTTCTACAGACCTATATCTATTCTACCCTGCCTTTCTAAGGTCTTCGAAAGCCAAATTAACAGATTACCGACCATTTTGAATCCCACCGTACCTTCTCCGCTATGCAATCTTGTTTCAGAGCTGGTCATGGGTGCACCTCAGCCACGCTCCTAAACGACATCATAACCACTATCGATAAGAGACATTACTGTGCAGCCATATTCTTCGACCTGGCCAAGGCTTTCAACTCTGTCAATCACCACATTCTTATTGGCAGCCTCAACAGCCTTGGTTTCTCAAATGATTGCCTCGCCTGGTTTACCAACTACTTCTCTGATAGAGTTCAGTGTGTCAAATCGGAGGGCCTGTTGTCCGGACCTCTGGCAGTCTCTATGGGGGTGCCACAGGGTTCAATCCTCGGGCCGACTCTCTTCTCTGTATACATCAATGATGTTGCTCTTGCTGCTGGTGATTCTCTGATCCACCTCTACGCTGACGACACCATTCTGTATACTTCTGGCCCCTATTTGGACACTGTGTTAACTAACCTCCAGACGAGCTTCAATGCCATACAACTCTCCTTCCGTGGCCTCCAACTGCTCTTAAACACAAGTAAAACTAAATGCATGCTATTCAATCGATCACTGCCCACACCTGCCCGCCCGTCCAGCATCACTACTCTGGACGGCTCTGACTTAGAATACGTGGATAACTACAAATACCTAGGTGTCTGGATAGACTGTAAACTCTCCTTCCAGACTCACATTAAGCATCTCCAATCTAAAATTAAATCTAGAATCGGCTTCCTATTTCACAACAAAAAATCCTTCACTCATGCTGCCAAACGTATCCTTGTAAAACTGACCATCCTACCAATCCTCGACTTTGGCGATGTCATTTACAAAATAGCCTCCAATACCCTACTCAACAAATTGGATGCAGTCTATCACAGTGCAATCCGTTTTATCACCAAAGCCCCATATACTACCCACCATTGCGACCTGTACTCTCTGTACTCTGTACTCTCTCGTTGGTTGGCCCTCGCTTCATATTCATCGCCAAACCCACTGGCTACAGGTTATCTACAAGTCTTTGCTAGGTAAAGCCCCACCTTATCTCAGCTCACTGGTCACCATAGCAGCACCCACCCATAGCACGCGCTCCAGCAGGTATATCTCACTGGTCACCCCCAAAGCCAATTCCTCCTTTGGTCGTCTTTCCTTCCAGTTCTCTGCTGCCACTGACTGGAACGAAATGCAAAAAATCTCTGAAGCTGGGGACTCAAATCTCCCTCACTAGCTTTAAGCACCAGCTGTCAGGGCAGCTCACAGATCACTGCACCTGTACATAGCCCATCTGTAAACAGCCCATTTATCTACCTACCCTCATCCCCATATAGTATTTATTTATTTATCTTGCTCCTTTGCACCCCAGTATCTCTACTTGCACATCCATCTTCTGCACATCTACCATTCCAGTGTTTTAATTGCTATATTGTAATTACTTCGCCACCACGGCCTATTTATTTCCTTATCTTACCTCATTTGCACTCACTGTATATAGACTTTTTGTTTTCTTTTGTTCTACTGTATTATTGACTGTATGTTTTGTTTATTCCATGTGTAACTCTGTGTTGTTGTATCTGTCTAACTGCTTCACTTTATCTTGGCCCGGTTACAGTTGCAAATGAGAACTTGTTCTCAACTAGCCTACCCGGTTAAATAAAGGTGTTCTCAACTGGCCTACCTGGTTAAATAAAGGTGTTCTCAACTAGCCTACCTGGTTAAATAAAGGTGTTCTCAACTGGCCTACCCGGTTAAATAAAGGTGTTCTCAACTGGCCTACCTGGTTAAATAAAGGTGTTCTCAACTAGCCTACCTGGTTAAATAAAGGTGTTCTCAACTAGCCTACCTGGTTAAATAAAGGTGTTCTCAACTAGCCTACCTGGTTAAATAAAGGTGAAATAAAAAATAAACAGTTGGCCCTTAAATGTACACAGAGAGCTAACATCAATAATATACAAATCCCTCATGGCTCAAAATGGAGGAGAGATTGACTTCATCACTACTTGTATTTGTGAGGTATTGACATGTTGAATACACAGAGCTGTCTGTCTAACAGATGAACCGGCACCTTGTGGAAGAACGGAGACTGTGAAGAGACACACGCATACACACACACTCTAACACACACACTCTAAAACACACACTCTAACACACACACACTCTAAAACACACACTCTAACACACACACTCTAAAACACACACTCTAACACACACACACGCTAGCACACACACTCTAACACACACACTCTAAAACACACACTCTAACACACACACACTCCAACACACACACTCTAAAACACACACTCTAGCACACACACGCGCTAGCACACACACTCTAGCACACACTCTAAAACACACACTCTAGCACACACACTCTAAAACACACACTCTAGCACACACACTCTAAAACACACACTCTAGCACACACACTCTAAAACACACACTCTAGCACACACACTCTAACACACACACTCTAAAACACACGCTCTAAAACACACACTCTAGCACACACACACACGCATACGCACACACACACTCTAAAACACACACTCTAGCACACACACACGCATACACACACACACACACTCTAAAACACACACTCTAGCACACACGCATATGCACACACACACTCTAAAACACACACTCTAGCACACACACACGCATACACACACACACACTCTAAAACACACACTCTAGCACACACGCATACGCACACACACACTCTAAAACACACACTCTAGCACACACACTCTAACACACACACTCTAAAACACACGCTCTAAAACACACACTCTAGCACACACACACACGCATACGCACACACACTCTAAAACACACACTCTAGCACACACACACGCAAACACACACACACACACACACACACACACTCTAAAACACACACTCTAGCACACACGCATACGCACACACACACTCTAAAACACACACTCTAGCACACACACTCTAAAACACACATTCTAGCACACACACTCTAACACACACACTCTAAAACACACGCTCTAAAACACACACTCTAGCACACACACACACACACACGCATACGCACACACACACTCTAAAACACACACTCTAGCACACACACACGCATACACACACACACACTCTAAAACACACACTCTAGCACACACGCATACGCACACACACTCTAACACACACACTCTAGCACATACACACACACACACACATTTTATCTCTGGTGTCCTTACACAGCTGTTTGATTGAGTGTGTGGACAGGTGTCTTTTATACAGGTAACGAGTTCAAACAGGTGCAGTTAATACAGGTGATTAGTGGAGAACAAGTCTCTGTCTCTGTCTCTCTCTCTCTCTGTCTCTCTGTCTCTCTCTCTCTCTCTCTCTCTCTCCCTATCTCTCTGTCTCTCTCTCTCTGTCTCTGTCTCTGTCTCTCTCTCTCTCTCTGTCTCTCTGTCTCTCTCTCTCTCTCTCTCTCTCTCTCTCTCTGTCTCTCTCTCTCTTCCTCTCTCTCTCTCTCTCTGTCTCTGTCTCTGTCTCTCTCTCTGTCTCTCTGTCTCTGTCTCTCTGTCTCTCTCTCTCTCTCTCTCTCTCTCTCTCTGTCTCTCTCTCTCTCTCTCTCTCTCTCTCTCTCTCTCTGTCTCTCTCTCTCTTCCTCTCTCTCTCACACTCGCTCTCTCTCTCCCTTCCACTCTCTCCTCCCTCCCCTCCCTCCCCTCCCTATGGTAATGGATTTCCATTAAGCTTGTAGCCCTAAATGCTAAATCAATTATGAGCTATTTGGCATGTTGCATTAAAAACTCATTAAAACCCATGTTTTTGAAGACAATCTCAAATGACAAAAATAACCAAACAATCCATTTCAATTTCAGAGTCATATAATCATTTCTGTCTATCTGATGTCGTGTCTCTAAGCTCCACCCTTTTCCTTATATAAGTTAATGTGGTGTCATTATATCATATCACATCACATTATATCATATCACATCACTGAGACACGCCCCCCTCAGAGATAGAGACACACCCCCTCAGAGCTAGAGAAACGCCCCCCTCAGAGATAGAGAGACGCCCCCCTCAGAGATAGAGATACGCCCCCTCAGAGATAGAGACACGCCCCCTCCGAGATAGAGACACGCCCCCCTCAGAGATGGAGACACAGCAGCATGTGAACTCTCACATTTACCAAAGGATAGATTTGGAGGTAAATAAACGTGGATTTTTCGGGCAGGAACATATGCAGGATGTTTCCCTCCACAGCGCGGTCTTCGCTCCAGATCAAATCTCCAAACCTACAACCTCATTTTGACCAAAATTAACCGGAGAGATTACTGCTTCCGAGGTTTTACAGCAGAGACCTGAGGACACTATCCAACCTGGAACTGAGTGAGTTGTGTTTGGTCTGATGCTATTTTGAAAGCTAAGAAGAGCAAGCAAAATGAAGGAACATTTTTTGAAAAAAAAGTGCATTACAATAATATATTTTATTTTATGGGGACTGAATGCTGAGTTGAGGCTCCCAGGCTTGCAGGGACAGACCAGATACAAATTCAATCAGCAACAAGGTGTGAAGTAAAAGGTGTCATGGCCTTTGGGCCCAACAGGTGGCATCAGTTCTCTGAAGCCCCCTCCTGCTGTTCAGAGACCATTCAGTCCTCTGAAGCCCCCTTCTGCTGTTCAGAGACCATTCAGTCCTCTGAAGTCCCCTCCTGCTGTTCAGAGACCGTTCAGTCCTCTGAAGCCCCCTCCTGCTGTTCAGAGACCATTCAGTCCTCTGAAGCCCCCTCCTGCTGTTCAGAGACCATTCAGTCCTCTGAAGCACCCTCCTGCTGTTCAGAGACCATTCAGTCCTCTGAAGCCCCCTCCTGCTGTTCAGAGACCATTCAGTCCTCTAAGCCATCCTCCTGCTGTTCAGAGACCATTCAGTCCTCTGAAGTCCCCTCCTGCTGTTCAGAGACCATTCAGTCCTCTGAAGCCCCCTCCTGCTGTTCAGAGACCATTCAGTCCTCTGAAGGCCCCTCCTGCTGTTCAGAGACCATTCAGTCCTCTGAAGCCCCCTCCTGCTGTTCAGAGACCATTTGGTCCTATGAAGCCCCCTCCTGCTGTTCAGAGACCATTCAGTCCTCTGAAGTCCCCATCCTGCTGTTCAGAGACCATCCAGTCCTCTGTAGCCATCCTCCTGCTGTTCAGAGACCATTCAGTCCTCTGAAGACCCCTCCTGCTGTTCAGAGACCATTCAGTCCTCTGAAGTCCCCCTCCTGCTGTTCAGAGACCATTCAGTCCTCTGAAGCCATCCTCCTGCTGTTCAGAGACCATTCAGTCCTCTGAAGTCCCCTCCTGCTGTTCAGAGACCATTCAGTCCTCTGAAGCCATCCTCCTGCTGTTCAGAGACCATTCAGTCCTCTGAAGGTCCCTCCTGCTGTTCAGAGACCATTCAGTCCTCTGAAGCCATCCTCCTGCTGTTCAGAGACCATTCAGTCCTCTGAAGACCCCTCCTGCTGTTCAGAGACCATTCAGTCCTCTGAAGCCATCCTCCTGCTGTTCAGAGACCATTCAGTCCTCTGAAGTCCCCTCCTGCTGTTCAGAGACCATTCAGTCCTCTGAAGCCATCCTCCTGCTGTTCAGAGACCATTCAGTCCTCTGAAGTCCCCTCCTGCTGTTCAGAGACCATTCAGTCCTCTGAAGTCCCCTCCTGCTGTTCAGAGACCATTCAGTCCTCTGAAGCCATCCTCCTGCTGTTCAGAGACCATTCAGTCCTCTGAAGTCCCCTCCTGCTGTTCAGAGACCATTCAGTCCTCTGAAGCCATCCTCCTGCTGTTCAGAGACCATTCAGTCCTCTGAAGCCCCCTCCTGCTGTTCAGAGACCATTCAGTGGCATTTTTTTACAAGAAATCTGCCTCCAGAAATCAAATCTTCTCCCAAATGTGAGTGACACCTGCTCCCGTTGCCTGCTGCTTGGATTCCACCTGACAATCCGTTCACCGTCTGCGCTGGTCTGTCTCCACCTGTCTGGTACAGGTACCTCCACCACACTCACCCCTCTCTCCCTGGCCTCTCTCCCCCTGTCTGGTACAGGTACCTCCACCACACTTACCCCTCTCTCCCTGGCCTCTCTCCCCCTATCTGGTACAGGTACCCCCACCACACTCCCCCCTCTCTCCCCCTGTCTGGTACAGGTACCTCCACCACACTCACCCCTCTCTCCCCCTGTCTGGTACAGGTACCTCCACCACACTCACCCCTCTCTCCCCAATGTGTTGCTCGCCTCCAGCACACAGACACTCTTGGGGTGAGTGACTCTGAACTGACAATGGCCCCAAGTCGTTCTATATTTCATTGTTGTTCTTACAACCTTTCTTTCCCCAACCGTGGGAACGACTCTGTTTCTTCCTACACTCGTGACTCTCTATTGGTTACACAGCCTCTTGGCCCCCCATCCTATTCTAACCACCTCTCTCACTAGCTTTTGTATTCATGTTTCCTGATGAAATTGCTGTTCGATATGATCTTGTTACCATCTGATGCACATTCAGATGTCATAAATCAGCACTGCAGAGCTCTCCCTGTCCTCTGCCGTGCCCTGATTGTATTGCTGCTGATGATATCTGGAAATGTGCATGTACACCCCTGGCCCGTCTACTGTTGTTAGACCCAATTCTGACTTGTGCTCTGATATCTGCTTTACTGATTTCTGCTCTTGTATAAATCCTGGGTTTTCTGCACTAGAAGCATATTACCTAAAATGGATCGACTGAAAGTGTGGGTTCCCAGCTCCAATCCAGATGTTGGTCATTACTGAGACGTGGTTAAGGAAGAGTGTTTTGAATACTGATGTTAACCTTTCTGGTTATAACCTTTCTCGGCAAGACAGGTCTTCCAAAGGTGGTGGAGTGGCAATCTTCACCAAGGTTCACCTTCAGTGCTCGGTTGTCTCCACCAAGTCCGTCCCCAAACAATTTGATTTGATGGTTTTAAGCATTAAACTTTCAAATAGCTCTTTGCTGACTGTTGCTGCCGTCGTCCATCAGCACAGGCCTGTATCCTACCTGCTCTAAGCTCTCTCCTGTATCCTACCTGCTCTAAGCTCTCTCCTGTATCCTACCTGCTCTAAGCTCTCTCCTGTATCCTACCTGCTCTAAGCTCTCTCCTGTATCCTACCTGCTCTATACTCTCCCCTGTATCCTACCTGCTCTAAGCTCTCTCCTGTATCCTACCTGCTCTAAACTCTCTCCTGTATCCTACCTGCTCTAAGCTCTCTCCTGTATCCTACCTGCTCTAAACTCTCTCCTGTATCCTACCTGCTCTAAGCTCTCTCCTGTATCCTACCTGCTCTAAACTCTCTCCTGTATCCTACCTGCTATAAGCTCTCTCCTGTATCCTACCTGCTCTAAACTCTCTCCTGTATCCTACCTGCTCTAAGCTCTCTCCTGTATCCTACCTGCTCTAAGCTCTCTCCTGTATCCTACCTGTTCTAAGCTCTCTCCTGTATCCTACCTGCTCTAAGCTCTCTCCTGTATCCTACCTGCTCTAAACTCTCTCCTGTATCCTACCTGCTCTAAGCTCTCTCCTGTATCCTACCTGCTCTAAGCTCTCTCCTGTATCCTACCTGCTCTAAACTCTCTCCTGTATCCTACCTGCTCTAAGCTCTCTCCTGTATCCTACCTGCTCTAAGCTCTCTCCTGTATCCTACCTGCTCTAAACTCTCTCCTGTATCCTACCTGCTCTAAGCTCTCTCCTGTATCCTACCTGCTCTAAGCTCTCTCCTGTATCCTACCTGCTCTAAGCTCTCTCCTGTATCCTACCTGCTCTAAGCTCTCTCCTGTATCCTACCTGCTCTAAACTCTCTCCTGGCCCTTTACACTAAGTCTGAATTTTTCCTGCTAGGTGACCTAAACTGGGACATGTTTAAACCACCTGACTAGGTCCTAAAGCAATGGGACACCCTAAATCTTTTCAGATTATTACCAATCCCACAAGGTATGACTACAAACACCCAGAAGAAGGCTACTTTCCTCAATGTTACCCTCACAAAATAATCCTGATAGGAATCAGTCTGGTGTTTTCTGTAATGACCTTCGTGATCACTGTTTTACAGCCTGTGTTCGTAATGGCTGATCAGTGAAAACGACCTGTCCTGATTGGTCATAGACCCTTGCTAAAAAAAAACTTTAACGAGCAAGCCTTCCTTCATAAACTGGCCTCTGTAAAATAGTATAGAATCAGCTTGATCCTATTTTTTTATATATATTTTCAGTGGTATTGTTAACAAACACGCCCCTGGTAAGGAAAAGGAGAATTAAAAGCAGGTTCAGCCCCTGGTTCGACCGGGATCATGCAGACTTACTCCACCTCAAGAATTGCATTTGGTGAAAGGCTCACTTCACGCGTACTCCCGGAACGAGCTGAAACAAACACTCAAACTGGACAGTTTTATCTCCATCTCTTCACTCAAACATCATGGACACTCTTACTGACAGTTGTGGGGCTGCTTCACGTGATGTATTGTTGTCTCTACCTTCTTGCCCTTTGTGCTGTTGTCTTTGTCCAATAATATTTGTACCATGTTGTGTTGCTAACATGTTGTGTTGCTACCATGTTGTGCTTCTACCATGTTGTGCTGCTACCATGTTGTGCTGCTACCATGTTGTGCTTCTACCATGTTGTTCTGGTACCATGTTGCCCTGCTACCATGTTGTGTTGCTACCATGTTGTTCTGCTACCATGTTGTTCTGCTACCATGTTGTGCTGCTACCATGTTGTGTTGCTACCATGTTGTTTTGCTACCATGTTGTGTTGCTACCATGTTGTGTTTCTACCATGTTGTGTTGCTACCATGTTGTGCTTCTACCATGTTGTGTTGCTACCATGTTGTGCTGCTACCATGTTGTGTTGCTACCATGTTGTGTTGCTACCATGTTGTGTTGCTACCATGTTTTTCTGCTACCATGTTGTTCTTCTACCATGTGCTGCTACCATGTTGTGCTGCTACCATGTTGTGCTGCTACCATGCTGTGTTGCTACCATGTTGTGCTGCTACCATGTTGTCCTGCTACCATGTTGAGCTGCTACCATGTTGTGCTGCTACCATGTTGTGTTGCTACCATGCTGTGTTGTCATGTGTTGCTGCCTTGCTATGTTGTTGTCTTAGGTCTCTCTTTATGTAGTGTTGTCTTAGGTCTCTTTATGGAGTGTTGTCTTAGGTCTCTTTATGGAGTGTTGTCTTAGGTCTCTCTTTATGGAGTGTTGTCTTAGGTCTCTCTTTATGGAGTGTTGTCTTAGGTCTCTCTTTATGGAGTGTTGTCTTAGGTCTCTTTATGGAGTGTTGTCTTAGGTCTCTCTTTATGGAGTGTTGTCTTAGGTCTCTCTTTATGGAGTGTTGTCTTAGGTCTCTCTTTATGGAGTGTTGTCTTAGGTCTCTCTTTATGGAGTGTTGTCTTAGTTCTCTCTTTATGGAGAGTTCTCTTAGGTCTCTCTTTATGGAGTGTTGTCTTCGGTCTCTTTATGGAGTGTTGTCTTAGGTCTCTCTTTATGGAGTGTTGTCTTAGGTCTCTCTTTATGGAGTGTTGTCTTAGGTCTCTCTTATGTAGTGTTGTCTTAGTTCTCTCTTTATGGAGTGTTGTCTTAGGTCTCTATTTATGTAGTGTTGTCTTAGGTCTCTCTTTATGGAGTGTTGTCTTAGGTCTCTCTTTATGGAGTGTTGTCTTAGGTCTCTCTTTATGGAGTGTTGTCTTAGGTCTCTCTTTATGGAGTGTTGTCTTAGGTCTCTTTATGGAGTGTTGTCTTAGGTCTCTCTTTATGGAGTGTTGTCTTAGGTCTCTTTATGGAGTGTTGTCTTAGGTCTCTCTTTATGGAGTGTTGTCTTCGGTCTCTTTATGGAGTGTTGTCTTAGGTCTCTCTTTATGGAGTGTTGTCTTAGGTCTCTCTTTATGGAGTGTTGTCTTAGGTCTCTCTTATGTAGTGTTGTCTTAGTTCTCTCTTTATGGAGTGTTGTCTTAGGTCTCTATTTATGTAGTGTTGTCTTAGGTCTCTCTTTATGGAGTGTTGTCTTAGGTCTCTCTTTATGGAGTGTTGTCTTAGGTCTCTCTTTATGGAGTGTTGTCTTAGGTCTCTCTTTATGGAGTGTTGTCTTAGGTCTCTTTATGGAGTGTTGTCTTAGGTCTCTCTTTATGGAGTGTTGTCTTAGGTCTCTTTATGGAGTGTTGTCTTAGGTCTCTCTTTATGGAGAGTTCTCTTAGGTCTCTCTTTATGGAGTGTTGTCTTAGGTCTCTCTTTATGGAGTGTTGTCTTAGGTCTCTCTTTATGGAGTGTTGTCTTAGGTCTCTCTTTATGGAGTGTTGTCTTAGTTCTCTCTTTATGGAGAGTTCTCTTAGGTCTCTCTTTATGGAGTGTTGTCTTCGGTCTCTTTATGGAGTGTTGTCTTAGGTCTCTCTTTATGGAGTGTTGTCTTAGGTCTCTCTTTATGGAGTGTTGTCTTAGGTCTCTCTTTATGTAGTGTTGTCTTAGTTCTCTCTTTATGGAGTGTTGTCTTAGGTCTCTATTTATGTAGTGTTGTCTTAGGTCTCTCTTTATGGAGTGTTGTCTTAGGTCTCTCTTTATGGAGTGTTGTCTTAGGTCTCTCTTTATGGAGTGTTGTCTTAGGTCTCTCTTTATGGAGTGTTGTCTTAGGTCTCTTTATGGAGTGTTGTCTTAGGTCTCTCTTTATGGAGTGTTGTCTTAGGTCTCTTTATGGAGTGTTGTCTTAGGTCTCTCTTTATGGAGAGTTCTCTTAGGTCTCTCTTTATGGAGTGTTGTCTTAGGTCTCTCTTTATGGAGTGTTGTCTTAGGTCTCTTTATGGAGTGTTGTCTTATGTCTCTCTTTATGGAGTGTTGTCTTAGGTCTCTCTTATGTAGTGTTGTCTTAGGTCTCTTTATGGAGTGTTGTCTTAGGTCTCTCTTTATGGAGTGTTGTCTTAGGTCTCTCTTATGTAGTGTTGTCTTAGGTCTCTCTTATGGAGTGTTGTCTTAGGTCTCTTTATGGAGTGTTGTCTTAGGTCTCTCTTTATGGAGTGTTGTCTTAGGTCTCTCTTTATGGAGTGTTGTCTTAGGTCTCTCTTTATGGAGTGTTGTCTTAGGTCTCTTTATGGAGTGTTGTCTTAGGTCTCTCTTTATGGAGTGTTGTCTTAGGTCTCTTTATGGAGTGTTGTCTTAGGTCTCTCTTTATGGAGAGTTCTCTTAGGGTCTCTCTTTATGGAGTGTTGTCTTAGGTCTCTCTTTATGGAGTGTTGTCTTAGGTCTCTCTTTATGGAGTGTTGTCTTAGGTCTCTCTTTATGGAGTGTTGTCTTAGGTCTCTCTTATGTAGTGTTGTCTTAGGTCTCTTTATGGAGTGTTGTCTTAGGTCTCTCTTTATGGAGTGTTGTCTTAGGTCTCTCTTATGTAGTGTTGTCTTAGGTCTCTCTTATGGAGTGTTGTCTTATGTCTCTTTATGGAGTGTTGTCTTAGGTCTCTCTTTATGGAGTGTTGTCTTAGGTCTCTCTTTATGGAGTGTTGTCTTAGGTCTCTCTTTATGGAGTGTTGTCTTAGGTCTCTCTTATGGAGTGTTGTCTTAGGTCTCTCTTTATGGAGTGTTGTCTTAGGTCTCTTTATGGAGTGTTGTCTTAGGTCTCTTTATGGAGTGTTGTCTTAGGTCTCTCTTTATGCAGTGTTGTCTTAGGTCTCTCTTTATGGAGTGTTGTCTTAGGTCTCTCTTTATGGAGTGTTGTCTTAGGTCTCTCTTTATGGAGTGTTGTCTTAGGTCTCTCTTATGGAGTGTTGTCTTAGGTCTCTCTTTAATGGAGTGTTGTCTTAGGTCTCTCTTATGGAGTGTTGTCTTAGGTCTCTCTTTATGGAGTGTTGTCTTAGGTCTCTCTTATGGAGTGTTGTCTTAGGTCTCTCTTTATGGAGTGTTGTCTTAGGTCCTCTTTATGTAGTGTTTTCTTAGGTCTCTCTTTATGGAGTGTTGTCTTAGGTCTCTCTTTATGGAGTGTTGTCTTAGGTCTCTCTTTATGGAGTGTTGTCTTAGGTCTCTCTTTATGGAGTGTTGTCTTAGGTCTCTCTTTATGGAGTGTTGTCTTAGGTCTCTCTTATGGAGTGTTGTCTTAGGTCTCTCTTTATGGGTGTGTCTTAGGTCTCTCTTATGAGTGTTGTCTTAGGTCTCTTTATGGAGTGTTGTCTTAGGTCTCTCTTTATGGAGTGTTGTCTTAGGCTCTCTTTATGGAGTGTTGTCTTAGGTCCTCTCTTATGGAGTGTTGTCTTAGGTCTCTTAGGAGTGTTGCTTAGTCCTCTCTTGATGGAGTGTGTCTTAGGTCTCTCTTTATGGAGTGTTGTCTTAGGTCCTCTCTTTATGGAGTGGTGTCTTAGGTCTCTCTTATGGGAGTGTTGTCTTAGGTCTCTCTTTATGGAGTGTTGTCCTTAGGTCTCTTATGGAGTGTTGTCTTAGGTCTCTTTATGGAGTGTTGTCTTAGGTCTCTCTTTATGCAGTGTTGTCTTAGGTCTCTCTTTATGGAGTGTTGTCTTAGGTCTCTCTTTATGGAGTGTTGTCTTAGGTCTCTCTTTATGGAGTGTTGTCTTAGGTCTCTTTATGGAGTGTTGTCTTAGGTCTCTCTTTATGGAGTGTTGTCTTAGGTCTCTTCTTATGGAGTGTTGTCTTAGGTCTCTCTTTATGGAGTGTTGTCTTAGGTCTCTCTTATGGAGTGTTGTCTTAGGTCTCTCTTATGGAGTGTTGTCTTAGGTCTCTCTTTATGTAGTGTTTTCTTAGGTCTCTCTTTATGGAGTGTTGTCTTAGGTCTCTCTTTATGGAGTGTTGTCGTAGGTCTCTCTTTATGGAGTGTTGTCTTAGGTCTCTCTTTATGGAGTGTTGTCTTAGGTCTCTCTTATGGAGTGTTGTCTTAGGTCTCTCTTATGGCGTGTTGTCTTAGGTCTCTCTTTATGGAGTGTTGTCTTAGGTCTCTCTTTATGGAGTGTTGTCTTAGGTCTCTCTTTATGGAGTGTTGTCTTAGGTCTCTCTTTATGGAGTGTTGTCTTAGGTCTCTCTTATGGAGTGTTGTCTTAGTCTCTCTTTATGGAGTGTTGTCTTAGGTCTCTCTTTATGGAGTGTTGTCTTAGGTCTCTCTTTATGGAGTGTTGTCTTAGGTCTCTCTTTATGGAGTGTTGTCTTTAGGTCTCTCTTTATGGAGTGTTGTCTTAGGTCTCTTTATGGAGTGTTGTCTTAGGTCTCTCTTTATGGAGTGTTGTCTTAGGTCTCTCTTATGGAGTGTTGTCTTAGGTCTCTCTTATGGAGTGTTGTCTTAGGTCTCTTTATGGAGTGTTGTCTTAGGTCTCTCTTATGGAGTGTTGTCTTAGGTCTCTTTATGGAGTGTTGTCTTAGGTCCTCTTTATGGAGTGTTGTCTTAGGTCTCTTTATGGAGTGTTGTCTTAGGTCTCTTTATGGAGTGTTGTCTTAGGTCTCTCTTTATGGAGTGTTGTCTTAGGTCTCTCTTATGGAGTTTGTCTTAGGTCTCTTTATGGAGTGTTTGTCTAGGTCTCTCTTTATGGAGTGTTGTCTTAGGTCTCTTATGGAGTGTTGTCTTAGGTCTCTCTTTATGGAGTGTTGTCTTAGGTCTCTTTATGGAGTGTTGTCTTAGGTCTCTTTATGGAGTGTTGTCTTAGGTTCTCCTTTATGGAGTGTTGTCTTAGGTCTCTTTATGGAGTGTTGTCTTAGGTCTCTTTATGGAGTGTTGTCTTAGGTCTCTCTTTATGGAGTGTTGTCTTAGGTCTCTCTTTATGGAGTGTTGTCTTAGGGTCTCTTTATGGAGTGTTGTCTTAGGGTCTCTTTATGGAGTGTTGTCTTAGGTCTCTTATGGAGTGTTGTCTTAGGTCTCTTTATGGAGTGTTGTCTATGTCTCTCTTTATGGAGTGTTGTCTTAGGTCTTTATGGAGTGTTGTCTTAGGTCTCTTTATGGAGTGTTGTCCTTAGGTCTCTCTTTATGGAGTGTTGTCTTAGGTCTCTCTTTATGGATGTGTTGTCTAGGTCTCTCTTTATGGAGTGTTGTCTGTAGGTCTCTCTTTATGGAGTGTTGTCTTAGGTCTCTCTTTATGGAGTGTTGTCTTAGGTCCTCTTTATGGAGTGTTGTCTTAGGTCTCTCTTTATGGAGTGTTGTCTTAGGTCTCTCTTATGGAGTGTTGACTTAGGTCTCTCTTATGGAGTGTTGTCTTAAGGTCTCTCTTTATGGAGTGTTGTCTTAGGTCTCTCTTATGGAGTTGTTGTCTTAGGTCTCTCTTTATGGAGTGTTGTCTTAGGTCTCTCTTTATGGAGTGTTGTCTTAGGTCTCTCTTTATGGAGTGTTGTCTTAGGTCTCTCTTTATGGGCGTGTTGTCTTAGGTCTCTTCTTTATGGAGTGTTGTCTTAGGTCTCTCTTTATGGAGTGTTGTCTTAGGTCTCTCTTATGGAGTGTTTGTCTTAGGTCTCTCTTTATGGAGTGTTGTCTTAGGTCTCTCTTATGGAGTGTTGTCTTAGGTCTCTCTTTATGGAGTTTTGGGAGTTTGTCTTAGGTCTCTCTTTATGGAGTGTTGTCTTAGGTCTCTCTTTATGGAGTGTTGTCTAGGTCTCTCTTTATGGAGTGTTGTCTTAGGTCTCTCTTATGGAGTGTTGTCTTAGGTCTCTCTTTATGGAGGTTGTCTTAGGTCTCTCTTATGGAGTGTTGTCTTAGGTCTCTTATGGAGTGTTGTCTTAGGTCTCTCTTTATGGAGTGTTGTCTTAGGTCTCTCTTTATGGAGTGTTGTCTTAGGTCTCTCTTTATGGAGTGTTGTCTTAGGTCTCTTTATGGAGTGTTGTCTTAGGTCTCTCTTATGGAGTGTTGTCTTAGGTCTCTTATGGAGTGTTGTCTTAGGTCTCTTTATGGAGGTGTTGTCTTAGGTCTCTTTATGGAGTGTTGTCTTAGGTCTCTTTATGGAGTGTTGTCTTAGGTCTCTTTATGGAGTGTTGTCTTAGGTCTCTTTATGGAGTGTTGTCTAGGTTCTCTTTATGGAGTGTTGTCTTAGGTCTCTTTATGGAGTGTTGTCTTAGGTCTCTTTTATGGAGTGTTGTCTTAGGTCTCTTTATGGAGTGTGTCTTAGGTCTCTTTATGGAGTGTTGTCTTAGCTCTCTTTATGGGAGTGTTGTCTTAGGTCTCTCTTATGGAGTGTTGTCTTAAGGTCTCTTTATGGAGTGTTGTCTTAGGTCTCTTTATGGAGTGTTGTCTTAGGTCTCTTTATGGAGTGTTGTCTTAGGTCTCTTTTAATGGAGTGTTGTCTTAGGTCTCTTTATTGGAGTGTTGTCTTAGGTTCTCTTTATGGAGTGTTTGTCTTAGGTCTCTCTTTATGGAGTGTTGTCTTAGGTCTCTTTATGGAGTGTGTCTTAGGTCCTTTATGGAGTGTTGTCTTAGGTCTCTCTTTATGGAGTGTTGTCTTAGGTCTCTCTTTATGGAGTGTTGTCTTATGTCTCTCTTTATGGAGTGTTGTCTTAGGTCTCTCTTTATGGAGTGTTGTCTTAGGTCTCTTTATGGAGTGTTGTCTTAGGTCTCTCTTTATGGAGTGTTGTCTTAGGTCTCTCTTATGGAGTGTTGTCTTAGGTCTCTCTTATGGAGTGTTGTCTTAGGTTCTCTTATGGAGTGTTGTCTTAGGTCTCTTTAATGGAGTGTTGTCTTAGGTCTCTCTTTATGAGTGTTTGTCTTAGGTCTCTCTTTATGGAGTGGTTGTCTTAGGTTCTCTTTATGGTGTTGTCTTAGGTCTCTCTTTATGGAGTGTTTGTCTTAGGTCTCTCTTTATGGAGTGGTTGTTCTTAGGTCCTCTTTATGGAGTGTTGTCTTAGGTCTCTCTTTATGGAGTGTTGCTTAGGTCTCTCTTATGTAGTTTGTCTTAGGTCTCCTTTATGGAGTGTTGTCTTAGGTCTCTCTTTATGGAGTGTTGTCTTAGGTCTCTCTTTATGAGTGTTGTCTTAGGTCTCTCTTATGAGTGTTGTCTTATGTCTCTTTAATGGAGTGTTGTCTTAGGTCTCTCTTATGGAGTGTTGTCTTAGGTCTCTCTTTATGGAGTGTTGTCTTAGGTCTCTCTTTATGGAGTGTTTGTCTTAGGTCCTCTTCTTATGGAGTGTTGTCTTAGTCTCTCTTTATGGAGTGTTGTCTTAGGTCTCTCTTTATGGAGTGGTTGTCTTAGGTCTCTCTTTATGGAGGTGTTAGGTCTCTTAATGGAGGTGTTTGTCAGTCTCTTTATGGAGTGTTGTCTTAGGTCTCTCTTATGAGTGTTGTCTTAGGTCTCTCTTTATGGAGTGTTGTCTTAGGTCTCTCTTTATGGAGTGTTGTCTTAGGTCTCTTTATGGGGAGTGTTGTCTTAGGTCTCTTTATGGGTGTTGTCTTAGGTCTCTTTATGGAGTGTTTGTCTTAGGTCTCTCTTTATGGAGTGTTGTCTTAGGTCTCTCTTTATGGAGTGTTGTCTTAGGTCTCTCTTTATGGTAGTGTTGTCTTAGGTCTCTCTTATGGAGTGTTGTCTTAGGTCTCTCTTTATGGAGTGTTGTCTTAGGTCTCTTTTATGGAGTGTTGTCTTAGGTCTCTTTTATGGAGTGTTGTCTTAGGTCTCTCTTTATGGAGTGTTTGTCTTAGGTCTCTCTTTATGGAGTGTTGTCTTAGGTCTCTCTTTATGGAGTGTTGTCTTAGGTCTCTCTTTATGGAGTGTTGTCTTAGGTCTCTTTATGGAGTGTTGTCTTAGGTCTCTCTTTATGGAGTGTTGTCCTAGGTCTCTCTTATGGAGTGTTGTCTTAGGTCTCTTTATGGAGTGTTGTCTTAGGTCTCTTTATGGAGTGTTGTCTTAGGTCTCTCTTTATGGAGTGTTGTCTTAGGTCTCTCTTATGGAGTGTTGTCTTAGGTCCTCTTTATGGAGTGTTTGTCTTCAGGTCTCTTTATGGAGTGTTGTCTTAGGTCTCTTTTATGGAGTGTTGTCTTAGGTCTCTCTTTATGGAGTGTTGTCTTAGGTCTCTCTTTATGGAGTGTTTGTCTTAGGTCTCTTTATGGAGTGTTGTCTTAGGTCTCTCTTTATGGAGTGTTGTCTTAGGTCTCTTTATGGAGTGTTGTCTTAGGTCTCTCTTTATGGAGTGTTGTCTTAGGTCTCTTTATGGAGTGTTGTCTTAGGTCTCTTTATGGAGTGTTGTCTTAGGTCTCTTTATGGAGTGTTGTCTTAGGTCTCTTTATGGAGTGTTGTCTTAGGTCTCTTTATGGAGTGTTGTCTTAGGTCTCTCTTTATGGAGTGTTGTCTTAGGTCTCTCTTTATGGAGTGTTGTCTTAGGTCTCTTTATGGAGTGTTGTCTTAGGTCTCTTTATGGAGTGTTGTCTTAGGTCTCTTTATGGAGTGTTGTCTTAGGTCTCTTTATGGAGTGTTGTCTTATGTCTCTCTTTATGGAGTGTTGTCTTATGTCTCTCTTTATGGAGTGTTGTCTTAGGTCTCTTTATGGAGTGTTGTCTTAGGTCTCTTTATGGAGTGTTGTCTTAGGTCTCTCTTTATGGAGTGTTGTCTTAGGTCTCTCTTATGTAGTGTTGTCTTAGGTCTCTCTTATGGAGTGTTGTCTTAGGTCTCTTTATGGAGTGTTGTCTTAGGTCTCTCTTTATGGAGTGTTGTCTTAGGTCTCTCTTTATGGAGTGTTGTCTTAGGTCTCTCTTTATGGAGTGTTGTCTTAGGTCTCTTTATGGAGTGTTGTCTTAGGTCTCTCTTTATGGAGTGTTGTCTTAGGTCTCTTTATGGAGTGTTGTCTTAGGTCTCTTTATGGAGTGTTGTCTTAGGTCTCTCTTTATGGAGTGTTGTCTTAGGTCTCTCTTTATGGAGTGTTGTCTTAGGTCTCTCTTTATGGAGTGTTGTCTTAGGTCTCTCTTTATGGAGTGTTGTCTTAGGTCTCTCTTATGGAGTGTTGTCTTAGGTCTCTCTTATGGAGTGTTGTCTTAGGTCTCTTTATGGAGTGTTGTCTTAGGTCTCTCTTTATGGAGTGTTGTCTTAGGTCTCTCTTATGGAGTGTTGTCTTAGGTCTCTCTTATGGAGTGTTGTCTTAGGTCTCTTTATGGAGTGTTGTCTTAGGTCTCTCTTATGGAGTGTTGTCTTAGGTCTCTCTTTATGGAGTGTTGTCTTAGGTCTCTCTTTATGGAGTGTTGTCTTAGGTCTCTCTTTATGGAGTGTTGTCTTAGGTCTCTCTTTATGGAGTGTTGTCTTAGGTCTCTCTTATGGAGTGTTGTCTTAGGTCTCTCTTTATGGAGTGTTGTCTTAGGTCTCTCTTATGGAGTGTTGTCTTAGGTCTCTCTTTATGGAGTGTTGTCTTAGGTCTCTCTTTATGGAGTGTTGTCTTAGGTCTCTCTTTATGGAGTGTTGTCTTAGGTCTCTCTTTATGGAGTGTTGTCTTAGGTCTCTCTTTATGGAGTGTTGTCTTAGGTCTCTCTTTATGGAGTGTTGTCTTAGGTCTCTCTTTATGGAGTGTTGTCTTAGGTCTCTCTTTATGGAGTGTTGTCTTAGGTCTCTCTTTATGGAGTGTTGTCTTAGGTCTCTCTTTATGGAGTGTTGTCTTAGGTCTCTCTTTATGGAGTGTTGTCTTAGGTCTCTCTTTATGGAGTGTTGTCTTAGGTCTCTCTTTATGGAGTGTTGTCTTAGGTCTCTCTTTATGGAGTGTTGTCTTAGGTCTCTCTTATGGAGTGTTGTCTTAGGTCTCTCTTTATGGAGTGTTGTCTTAGGTCTCTCTTTATGGAGTGTTGTCTTAGGTCTCTCTTTATGGAGTGTTGTCTTAGGTCTCTCTTATGGAGTGTTGTCTTAGGTCTCTCTTTATGGAGTGTTGTCTTAGGTCTCTTTATGGAGTGTTGTCTTAGGTCTCTCTTTATGGAGTGTTGTCTTAGGTCTCTCTTATGGAGTGTTGTCTTAGGTCTCTCTTATGGAGTGTTGTCTTAGGTCTCTTTATGGAGTGTTGTCTTAGGTCTCTCTTATGGAGTGTTGTCTTAGGTCTCTTTATGGAGTGTTGTCTTAGGTCTCTTTATGGAGTGTTGTCTTAGGTCTCTTTATGGAGTGTTGTCTTAGGTCTCTTTATGGAGTGTTGTCTTAGGTCTCTCTTTATGGAGTGTTGTCTTAGGTCTCTTTATGGAGTGTTGTCTTAGGTCTCTCTTTATGGAGTGTTGTCTTAGGTCTCTTTATGGAGTGTTGTCTTAGGTCTCTCTTTATGGAGTGTTGTCTTAGGTCTCTTTATGGAGTGTTGTCTTAGGTCTCTTTATGGAGTGTTGTCTTAGGTCTCTTTATGGAGTGTTGTCTTAGGTCTCTTTATGGAGTGTTGTCTTAGGTCTCTTTATGGAGTGTTGTCTTAGGTCTCTCTTTATGGAGTGTTGTCTTAGGTCTCTCTTTATGGAGTGTTGTCTTAGGTCTCTTTATGGAGTGTTGTCTTAGGTCTCTTTATGGAGTGTTGTCTTAGGTCTCTTTATGGAGTGTTGTCTTAGGTCTCTTTTATGGAGTGTTGTCTTAGGTCTCTCTTTATGGAGTGTTGTCTTAGGTCTCTCTTTATGGAGTGTTGTCTTAGGTCTCTCTTATGGAGTGTTGTCTTAGGTCTCTCTTTATGGAGTGTTGTCTTAGGTCTCTCTTTATGGAGTGTTGTCTTAGGTCTCTCTTTATGGAGTGTTGTCTTAGGTCTCTCTTATGGAGTGTTGTCTTAGGTCTCTCTTATGGAGTGTTGTCTTAGGTCTCTCTTTATGGAGTGTTGTCTTAGGTCTCTCTTATGGAGTGTTGTCTTAGGTCTCTCTTTATGGAGTGTTGTCTTAGGTCTCTTTATGGAGTGTTGTCTTAGGTCTCTCTTTATGGAGTGTTGTCTTAGGTCTCTCTTTATGGAGTGTTGTCTTAGGTCTCTCTTTATGGAGTGTTGTCTTAGGTCTCTCTTTATGGAGTGTTGTCTTAGGTCTCTCTTTATGGAGTGTTGTCTTAGGTCTCTCTTATGGAGTGTTGTCTTAGGTCTCTCTTTATGGAGTGTTGTCTTAGGTCTCTCTTATGGAGTGTTGTCTTAGGTCTCTCTTTATGGAGTGTTGTCTTAGGTCTCTCTTATGGAGTGTTGTCTTAGGTCTCTCTTTATGGAGTGTTGTCTTAGGTCTCTCTTTATGGAGTGTTGTCTTAGGTCTCTCTTTATGGAGTGTTGTCTTAGGTCTCTCTTTATGGAGTGTTGTCTTAGGTCTCTCTTTATGGAGTGTTGTCTTAGGTCTCTCTTTATGGAGTGTTGTCTTAGGTCTCTCTTTATGGAGTGTTGTCTTAGGTCTCTCTTATGGAGTGTTGTCTTAGGTCTCTCTTTATGGAGTGTTGTCTTAGGTCTCTCTTTATGGAGTGTTGTCTTAGGTCTCTCTTTATGGAGTGTTGTCTTAGGTCTCTCTTTATGGAGTGTTGTCTTAGGTCTCTCTTATGGAGTGTTGTCTTAGGTCTCTCTTTATGGAGTGTTGTCTTAGGTCTCTCTTATGGAGTGTTGTCTTAGGTCTCTCTTTATGGAGTGTTGTCTTAGGTCTCTCTTTATGGAGTGTTGTCTTAGGTCTCTCTTTATGGAGTGTTGTCTTAGGTCTCTTTATGGAGTGTTGTCTTAGGTCTCTCTTTATGGAGTGTTGTCTTAGGTCTCTCTTATGGAGTGTTGTCTTAGGTCTCTCTTTATGGAGTGTTGTCTTAGGTCTCTTTATGGAGTGTTGTCTTAGGTCTCTCTTATGGAGTGTTGTCTTAGGTCTCTTTATGGAGTGTTGTCTTAGGTCTCTTTATGGAGTGTTGTCTTAGGTCTCTTTATGGAGTGTTGTCTTAGGTCTCTTTATGGAGTGTTGTCTTAGGTCTCTCTTTATGGAGTGTTGTCTTAGGTCTCTTTATGGAGTGTTGTCTTAGGTCTCTCTATGGAGTGTTGTCTTAGGTCTCTCTTATGGAGTGTTGTCTTAGGTCTCTTTATGGAGTGTTGTCTTAGGTCTCTTTATGGAGTGTTGTCTTAGGTCTCTCTTTATGGAGTGTTGTCTTAGGTCTCTCTTTATGGAGTGTTGTCTTAGGTCTCTTTATGGAGTGTTGTCTTAGGTCTCTCTTTATGGAGTGTTGTCTTAGGTCTCTTTATGGAGTGTTGTCTTAGGTCTCTCTTTATGGAGTGTTGTCTTAGGTCTCTCTTTATGGAGTGTTGTCTTAGGTCTCTCTTTATGGAGTGTTGTCTTAGGTCTCTCTTTATGGAGTGTTGTCTTAGGTCTCTCTTTATGGAGTGTTGTCTTAGGTCTCTCTTATGGAGTGTTGTCTTAGGTCTCTTTATGGAGTGTTGTCTTAGGTCTCTCTTTATGGAGTGTTGTCTTAGGTCTCTCTTATGGAGTGTTGTCTTAGGTCTCTCTTATGGAGTGTTGTCTTATGTCTCTTTATGGAGTGTTGTCTTAGGTCTCTTTATGGAGTGTTGTCTTAGGTCTCTCTTTATGGAGTGTTGTCTTAGGTCTCTCTTTATGGAGTGTTGTCTTAGGTCTCTCTTTATGGAGTGTTGTCTTAGGTCTCTCTTTATGGAGTGTTGTCTTAGGTCTCTCTTATGGAGTGTTGTCTTAGGTCTCTCTTTATGGAGTGTTGTCTTAGGTCTCTCTTATGGAGTGTTGTCTTAGGTCTCTCTTTATGGAGTGTTGTCTTAGGTCTCTCTTATGGAGTGTTGTCTTAGGTCTCTCTTTATGGAGTGTTGTCTTAGGTCTCTCTTTATGGAGTGTTGTCTTAGGTCTCTCTTTATGGAGTGTTGTCTTAGGTCTCTCTTTATGGAGTGTTGTCTTAGGTCTCTCTTTATGGAGTGTTGTCTTAGGTCTCTCTTTATGGAGTGTTGTCTTAGGTCTCTCTTTATGGAGTGTTGTCTTAGGTCTCTCTTTATGGAGTGTTGTCTTAGGTCTCTCTTTATGGAGTGTTGTCTTAGGTCTCTCTTTATGGAGTGTTGTCTTAGGTCTCTCTTTATGGAGTGTTGTCTTAGGTCTCTCTTTATGGAGTGTTGTCTTAGGTCTCTCTTATGGAGTGTTGTCTTAGGTCTCTCTTTATGGAGTGTTGTCTTAGGTCTCTCTTTATGGAGTGTTGTCTTAGGTCTCTCTTTATGGAGTGTTGTCTTAGGTCTCTCTTTATGGAGTGTTGTCTTAGGTCTCTCTTTATGGAGTGTTGTCTTAGGTCTCTTTATGGAGTGTTGTCTTAGGTCTCTCTTTATGGAGTGTTGTCTTAGGTCTCTCTTATGGAGTGTTGTCTTAGGTCTCTCTTTATGGAGTGTTGTCTTAGGTCTCTTTATGGAGTGTTGTCTTAGGTCTCTCTTATGGAGTGTTGTCTTAGGTCTCTTTATGGAGTGTTGTCTTAGGTCTCTTTATGGAGTGTTGTCTTAGGTCTCTTTATGGAGTGTTGTCTTAGGTCTCTTTATGGAGTGTTGTCTTAGGTCTCTCTTTATGGAGTGTTGTCTTAGGTCTCTTTATGGAGTGTTGTCTTAGGTCTCTCTTTATGGAGTGTTGTCTTAGGTCTCTTTATGGAGTGTTGTCTTAGGTCTCTCTTTATGGAGTGTTGTCTTAGGTCTCTTTATGGAGTGTTGTCTTAGGTCTCTTTATGGAGTGTTGTCTTAGGTCTCTTTATGGAGTGTTGTCTTAGGTCTCTTTATGGAGTGTTGTCTTAGGTCTCTTTATGGAGTGTTGTCTTAGGTCTCTCTTTATGGAGTGTTGTCTTAGGTCTCTCTTTATGGAGTGTTGTCTTAGGTCTCTTTATGGAGTGTTGTCTTAGGTCTCTTTATGGAGTGTTGTCTTAGGTCTCTTTATGGAGTGTTGTCTTAGGTCTCTTTATGGAGTGTTGTCTTAGGTCTCTTTATGGAGTGTTGTCTTAGGTCTCTCTTTATGGAGTGTTGTCTTAGGTCTCTCTTTATGGAGTGTTGTCTTAGGTCTCTCTTTATGGAGTGTTGTCTTAGGTCTCTCTTTATGGAGTGTTGTCTTAGGTCTCTCTTTATGGAGTGTTGTCTTAGGTCTCTCTTTATGGAGTGTTGTCTTAGGTCTCTCTTTGGAGTGTTGTCTTAGGTCTCTCTTTATGGAGTGTTGTCTTAGGTCTCTCTTATGGAGTGTTGTCTTAGGTCTCTCTTTATGGAGTGTTGTCTTAGGTCTCTCTTTATGGAGTGTTGTCTTAGGTCTCTCTTTATGGAGTGTTGTCTTAGGTCTCTCTTATGGAGTGTTGTCTTAGGTCTCTCTTTATGGAGTGTTGTCTTAGGTCTCTCTTTATGGAGTGTTGTCTTAGGTCTCTCTTTATGGAGTGTTGTCTTAGGTCTCTCTTTATGGAGTGTTGTCTTAGGTCTCTCTTTATGGAGTGTTGTCTTAGGTCTCTCTTTATGGAGTGTTGTCTTAGGTCTCTCTTATGGAGTGTTGTCTTAGGTCTCTCTTTATGGAGTGTTGTCTTAGGTCTCTCTTATGGAGTGTTGTCTTAGGTCTCTCTTTATGGAGTGTTGTCTTAGGTCTCTCTTTATGGAGTGTTGTCTTAGGTCTCTCTTTATGGAGTGTTGTCTTAGGTCTCTTTATGGAGTGTTGTCTTAGGTCTCTCTTTATGGAGTGTTGTCTTAGGTCTCTCTTATGGAGTGTTGTCTTAGGTCTCTCTTTATGGAGTGTTGTCTTAGGTCTCTTTATGGAGTGTTGTCTTAGGTCTCTCTTATGGAGTGTTGTCTTAGGTCTCTTTATGGAGTGTTGTCTTAGGTCTCTTTATGGAGTGTTGTCTTAGGTCTCTTTATGGAGTGTTGTCTTAGGTCTCTTTATGGAGTGTTGTCTTAGGTCTCTCTTTATGGAGTGTTGTCTTAGGTCTCTCTTTATGGAGTGTTGTCTTAGGTCTCTTTATGGAGTGTTGTCTTAGGTCTCTCTTTATGGAGTGTTGTCTTAGGTCTCTTTATGGAGTGTTGTCTTAGGTCTCTCTTTATGGAGTGTTGTCTTAGGTCTCTTTATGGAGTGTTGTCTTAGGTCTCTTTATGGAGTGTTGTCTTAGGTCTCTTTATGGAGTGTTGTCTTAGGTCTCTTTATGGAGTGTTGTCTTAGGTCTCTTTATGGAGTGTTGTCTTAGGTCTCTCTTTATGGAGTGTTGTCTTAGGTCTCTCTTTATGGAGTGTTGTCTTAGGTCTCTTTATGGAGTGTTGTCTTAGGTCTCTTTATGGAGTGTTGTCTTAGGTCTCTTTATGGAGTGTTGTCTTAGGTCTCTTTATGGAGTGTTGTCTTAGGTCTCTCTTTATGGAGTGTTGTCTTAGGTCTCTCTTTATGGAGTGTTGTCTTAGGTCTCTTTATGGAGTGTTGTCTTAGGTCTCTTTATGGAGTGTTGTCTTAGGTCTCTCTTTATGGAGTGTTGTCTTAGGTCTCTCTTTATGGAGTGTTGTCTTAGGTCTCTCTTTATGGAGTGTTGTCTTAGGTCTCTCTTTATGGAGTGTTGTCTTAGGTCTCTCTTTATGGAGTGTTGTCTTAGGTCTCTCTTTATGGAGTGTTGTCTTAGGTCTCTCTTTATGGAGTGTTGTCTTAGGTCTCTCTTTATGGAGTGTTGTCTTAGGTCTCTCTTATGGAGTGTTGTCTTAGGTCTCTCTTTATGGAGTGTTGTCTTAGGTCTCTCTTTATGGAGTGTTGTCTTAGGTCTCTCTTTATGGAGTGTTGTCTTAGGTCTCTTTATGGAGTGTTGTCTTAGGTCTCTCTTTATGGAGTGTTGTCTTAGGTCTCTCTTTATGGAGTGTTGTCTTAGGTCTCTCTTTATGGAGTGTTGTCTTAGGTCTCTCTTTATGGAGTGTTGTCTTAGGTCTCTCTTTATGGAGTGTTGTCTTAGGTCTCTCTTATGGAGTGTTGTCTTAGGTCTCTTTATGGAGTGTTGTCTTAGGTCTCTCTTATGGAGTGTTGTCTTAGGTCTCTCTTATGGAGTGTTGTCTTAGGTCTCTCTTATGGAGTGTTGTCTTAGGTCTCTTTATGGAGTGTTGTCTTAGGTCTCTCTTTATGGAGTGTTGTCTTAGGTCTCTCTTTATGGAGTGTTGTCTTAGGTCTCTCTTTATGGAGTGTTGTCTTAGGTCTCTCTTATGGAGTGTTGTCTTAGGTCTCTCTTTATGGAGTGTTGTCTTAGGTCTCTTTATGGAGTGTTGTCTTAGGTCTCTTTATGGAGTGTTGTCTTAGGTCTCTTTATGGAGTGTTGTCTTAGGTCTCTTTATGGAGTGTTGTCTTAGGTCTCTTTATGGAGTGTTGTCTTAGGTCTCTCTTTATGGAGTGTTGTCTTAGGTCTCTCTTTATGGAGTGTTGTCTTAGGTCTCTTTATGGAGTGTTGTCTTAGGTCTCTTTATGGAGTGTTGTCTTAGGTCTCTTTATGGAGTGTTGTCTTAGGTCTCTTTATGGAGTGTTGTCTTAGGTCTCTCTTTATGGAGTGTTGTCTTAGGTCTCTCTTTATGGAGTGTTGTCTTAGGTCTCTTTATGGAGTGTTGTCTTAGGTCTCTTTATGGAGTGTTGTCTTAGGTCTCTCTTTATGGAGTGTTGTCTTAGGTCTCTCTTTATGGAGTGTTGTCTTAGGTCTCTCTTTATGGAGTGTTGTCTTAGGTCTCTCTTTATGGAGTGTTGTCTTAGGTCTCTCTTTATGGAGTGTTGTCTTAGGTCTCTCTTTATGGAGTGTTGTCTTAGGTCTCTCTTTATGGAGTGTTGTCTTAGGTCTCTCTTTATGGAGTGTTGTCTTAGGTCTCTCTTTATGGAGTGTTGTCTTAGGTCTCTTTATGGAGTGTTGTCTTAGGTCTCTCTTTATGGAGTGTTGTCTTAGGTCTCTCTTATGGAGTGTTGTCTTAGGTCTCTCTTTATGGAGTGTTGTCTTAGGTCTCTTTATGGAGTGTTGTCTTAGGTCTCTCTTATGGAGTGTTGTCTTAGGTCTCTTTATGGAGTGTTGTCTTAGGTCTCTTTATGGAGTGTTGTCTTAGGTCTCTTTATGGAGTGTTGTCTTAGGTCTCTTTATGGAGTGTTGTCTTAGGTCTCTCTTTATGGAGTGTTGTCTTAGGTCTCTCTTTATGGAGTGTTGTCTTAGGTCTCTTTATGGAGTGTTGTCTTAGGTCTCTCTTTATGGAGTGTTGTCTTAGGTCTCTTTATGGAGTGTTGTCTTAGGTCTCTCTTTATGGAGTGTTGTCTTAGGTCTCTTTATGGAGTGTTGTCTTAGGTCTCTTTATGGAGTGTTGTCTTAGGTCTCTTTATGGAGTGTTGTCTTAGGTCTCTTTATGGAGTGTTGTCTTAGGTCTCTTTATGGAGTGTTGTCTTAGGTCTCTCTTTATGGAGTGTTGTCTTAGGTCTCTCTTTATGGAGTGTTGTCTTAGGTCTCTTTATGGAGTGTTGTCTTAGGTCTCTTTATGGAGTGTTGTCTTAGGTCTCTTTATGGAGTGTTGTCTTAGGTCTCTTTATGGAGTGTTGTCTTAGGTCTCTCTTTATGGAGTGTTGTCTTAGGTCTCTCTTTATGGAGTGTTGTCTTAGGTCTCTTTATGGAGTGTTGTCTTAGGTCTCTTTATGGAGTGTTGTCTTAGGTCTCTCTTTATGGAGTGTTGTCTTAGGTCTCTCTTTATGGAGTGTTGTCTTAGGTCTCTCTTTATGGAGTGTTGTCTTAGGTCTCTCTTTATGGAGTGTTGTCTTAGGTCTCTCTTTATGGAGTGTTGTCTTAGGTCTCTCTTTATGGAGTGTTGTCTTAGGTCTCTCTTTATGGAGTGTTGTCTTAGGTCTCTCTTTATGGAGTGTTGTCTTAGGTCTCTCTTATGGAGTGTTGTCTTAGGTCTCTCTTTATGGAGTGTTGTCTTAGGTCTCTCTTTATGGAGTGTTGTCTTAGGTCTCTCTTTATGGAGTGTTGTCTTAGGTCTCTTTATGGAGTGTTGTCTTAGGTCTCTCTTTATGGAGTGTTGTCTTAGGTCTCTCTTTATGGAGTGTTGTCTTAGGTCTCTCTTTATGGAGTGTTGTCTTAGGTCTCTCTTTATGGAGTGTTGTCTTAGGTCTCTCTTTATGGAGTGTTGTCTTAGGTCTCTCTTATGGAGTGTTGTCTTAGGTCTCTTTATGGAGTGTTGTCTTAGGTCTCTCTTTATGGAGTGTTGTCTTAGGTCTCTCTTATGTAGTGTTGTCTTAGGTCTCTCTTATGGAGTGTTGTCTTAGGTCTCTTTATGGAGTGTTGTCTTAGGTCTCTCTTTATGGAGTGTTGTCTTAGGTCTCTCTTTATGGAGTGTTGTCTTAGGTCTCTCTTTATGGAGTGTTGTCTTAGGTCTCTCTTATGGAGTGTTGTCTTAGGTCTCTCTTTATGGAGTGTTGTCTTAGGTCTCTTTATGGAGTGTTGTCTTAGGTCTCTTTATGGAGTGTTGTCTTAGGTCTCTTTATGGAGTGTTGTCTTAGGTCTCTTTATGGAGTGTTGTCTTAGGTCTCTCTTTATGGAGTGTTGTCTTAGGTCTCTCTTTATGGAGTGTTGTCTTAGGTCTCTCTTATGGAGTGTTGTCTTAGGTCTCTTTATGGAGTGTTGTCTTAGGTCTCTTTATGGAGTGTTGTCTTAGGTCTCTTTATGGAGTGTTGTCTTAGGTCTCTCTTTATGGAGTGTTGTCTTAGGTCTCTCTTTATGGAGTGTTGTCTTAGGTCTCTTTATGGAGTGTTGTCTTAGGTCTCTTTATGGAGTGTTGTCTTAGGTCTCTCTTTATGGAGTGTTGTCTTAGGTCTCTCTTTATGGAGTGTTGTCTTAGGTCTCTCTTTATGGAGTGTTGTCTTAGGTCTCTCTTTATGGAGTGTTGTCTTAGGTCTCTCTTTATGGAGTGTTGTCTTAGGTCTCTCTTTATGGAGTGTTGTCTTAGGTCTCTCTTTATGGAGTGTTGTCTTAGGTCTCTCTTTATGGAGTGTTGTCTTAGGTCTCTCTTTATGGAGTGTTGTCTTAGGTCTCTCTTTATGGAGTGTTGTCTTAGGTCTCTCTTTATGGAGTGTTGTCTTAGGTCTCTCTTTATGGAGTGTTGTCTTAGGTCTCTTTATGGAGTGTTGTCTTAGGTCTCTCTTTATGGAGTGTTGTCTTAGGTCTCTCTTTATGGAGTGTTGTCTTAGGTCTCTCTTTATGGAGTGTTGTCTTAGGTCTCTCTTTATGGAGTGTTGTCTTAGGTCTCTCTTATGGAGTGTTGTCTTAGGTCTCTTTATGGAGTGTTGTCTTAGGTCTCTCTTTATGGAGTGTTGTCTTAGGTCTCTCTTATGGAGTGTTGTCTTAGGTCTCTCTTATGGAGTGTTGTCTTAGGTCTCTTTATGGAGTGTTGTCTTAGGTCTCTCTTTATGGAGTGTTGTCTTAGGTCTCTCTTTATGGAGTGTTGTCTTAGGTCTCTCTTTATGGAGTGTTGTCTTAGGTCTCTCTTTATGGAGTGTTGTCTTAGGTCTCTCTTATGGAGTGTTGTCTTAGGTCTCTCTTTATGGAGTGTTGTCTTAGGTCTCTCTTATGGAGTGTTGTCTTAGGTCTCTCTTTATGGAGTGTTGTCTTAGGTCTCTCTTATGGAGTGTTGTCTTAGGTCTCTCTTTATGGAGTGTTGTCTTAGGTCTCTCTTTATGGAGTGTTGTCTTAGGTCTCTCTTTATGGAGTGTTGTCTTAGGTCTCTCTTTATGGAGTGTTGTCTTAGGTCTCTCTTTATGGAGTGTTGTCTTAGGTCTCTCTTTATGGAGTGTTGTCTTAGGTCTCTCTTTATGGAGTGTTGTCTTAGGTCTCTCTTTATGGAGTGTTGTCTTAGGTCTCTCTTTATGGAGTGTTGTCTTAGGTCTCTCTTTATGGAGTGTTGTCTTAGGTCTCTCTTATGGAGTGTTGTCTTAGGTCTCTCTTTATGGAGTGTTGTCTTAGGTCTCTCTTATGGAGTGTTGTCTTAGGTCTCTCTTTATGGAGTGTTGTCTTAGGTCTCTCTTATGGAGTGTTGTCTTAGGTCTCTCTTTATGGAGTGTTGTCTTAGGTCTCTCTTTATGGAGTGTTGTCTTAGGTCTCTCTTTATGGAGTGTTGTCTTAGGTCTCTTTATGGAGTGTTGTCTTAGGTCTCTCTTTATGGAGTGTTGTCTTAGGTCTCTTTATGGAGTGTTGTCTTAGGTCTCTCTTTATGGAGTGTTGTCTTAGGTCTCTTTATGGAGTGTTGTCTTAGGTCTCTTTATGGAGTGTTGTCTTAGGTCTCTTTATGGAGTGTTGTCTTAGGTCTCTTTATGGAGTGTTGTCTTAGGTCTCTCTTATGGAGTGTTGTCTTAGGTCTCTTTTATGGAGTGTTGTCTTAGGTCTCTCTTATGGAGTGTTGTCTTAGGTCTCTTTATGGAGTGTTGTCTTAGGTCTCTTTATGGAGTGTTGTCTTAGGTCTCTCTTATGGAGTGTTGTCTTAGGTCTCTTTATGGAGTGTTGTCTTAGGTCTCTCTTTATGGAGTGTTGTCTTAGGTCTCTTTATGGAGTGTTGTCTTAGGTCTCTTTATGGAGTGTTGTCTTAGGTCTCTCTTTATGGAGTGTTGTCTTAGGTCTCTTTATGGAGTGTTGTCTTAGGTCTCTTTATGGAGTGTTGTCTTAGGTCTCTTTATGGAGTGTTGTCTTAGGTCTCTCTTATGGAGTGTTGTCTTAGGTCTCTTTATGGAGTGTTGTCTTAGGTCTCTCTTTATGGAGTGTTGTCTTAGGTCTCTCTTATGGAGTGTTGTCTTAGGTCTCTTTATGGAGTGTTGTCTTAGGTCTCTCTTTATGGAGTGTTGTCTTAGGTCTCTTTATGGAGTGTTGTCTTAGGTCTCTTTATGGAGTGTTGTCTTAGGTCTCTTTATGGAGTGTTGTCTTAGGTCTCTTTATGGAGTGTTGTCTTAGGTCTCTCTTTATGGAGTGTTGTCTTAGGTCTCTTTTATGGAGTGTTGTCTTAGGTCTCTCTTTATGGAGTGTTGTCTTAGGTCTCTTTATGGAGTGTTGTCTTAGGTCTCTCTTATGGAGTGTTTTCTTAGGTCTCTCTTTATGGAGTGTTGTCTTAGGTCTCTCTTTATGGAGTGTTGTCTTAGGTCTCTTTATGGAGTGTTGTCTTAGGTCTCTCTTATGGAGTGTTGTCTTAGGTCTCTCTTTATGGAGTGTTGTCTTAGGTCTCTTTATGGAGTGTTGTCTTAGGTCTCTTTATGGAGTGTTGTCTTAGGTCTCTCTTATGGAGTGTTGTCTTAGGTCTCTTTATGGAGTGTTGTCTTAGGTCTCTTTATGGAGTGTTGTCTTAGGTCTCTTTTATGGAGTGTTGTCTTAGGTCTCTTTATGGAGTGTTGTCTTAGGTCTCTTTATGGAGTGTTGTCTTAGGTCTCTTTATGGAGTGTTGTCTTAGGTCTCTTTATGGAGTGTTGTCTTAGGTCTCTCTTTATGGAGTGTTGTCTTAGGTCTCTCTTTATGGAGTGTTGTCTTAGGTCTCTCTTTATGGAGTGTTGTCTTAGGTCTCTTTATGGAGTGTTGTCTTAGGTCTCTCTTATGGAGTGTTGTCTTAGGTCTCTCTTTATGGAGTGTTGTCTTAGGTCTCTCTTTATGGAGTGTTGTCTTAGGTCTCTTTATGGAGTGTTGTCTTAGGTCTCTTTATGGAGTGTTGTCTTAGGTCTCTTTATGGAGTGTTGTCTTAGGTCTCTTTTATGGAGTGTTGTCTTAGGTCTCTTTATGGAGTGTTGTCTTAGGTCTCTCTTTATGGAGTGTTGTCTTAGGTCTCTCTTTATGGAGTGTTGTCTTAGGTCTCTCTTTATGGAGTGTTGTCTTAGGTCTCTCTTTATGGAGTGTTGTCTTAGGTCTCTCTTTATGGAGTGTTGTCTTAGGTCTCTCTTTATGGAGTGTTGTCTTAGGTCTCTCTTATGGAGTGTTGTCTTAGGTCTCTCTTATGGAGTGTTGTCTTAGGTGTCTTTATGGAGTGTTGTCTTAGGTCTCTCTTTATGGAGTGTTGTCTTAGGTCTCTTTATGGAGTGTTGTCTTAGGTCTCTCTTTATGGAGTGTTGTCTTAGGTCTCTCTTTATGGAGTGTTGTCTTAGGTCTCTCTTTATGGAGTGTTGTCTTAGGTCTCTTTATGGAGTGTTGTCTTAGGTCTCTTTATGGAGTGTTGTCTTAGGTCTCTCTTTATGGAGTGTTGTCTTAGGTCTCTTTATGGAGTGTTGTCTTAGGTCTCTCTTTATGGAGTGTTGTCTTAGGTCTCTTTATGGAGTGTTGTCTTAGGTCTCTCTTTATGGAGTGTTGTCTTAGGTCCTCTTTATGGAGTGTTGTCTTAGGTCTCTCTTTATGGAGTGTTGTCTTAGGTCTCTTTATGGAGTGTTGTCTTAGGTCTCTTTATGGAGTGTTGTCTTAGGTCTCTCTTTATGGAGTGTTGTCTTAGGTCCTCTTTATGGAGTGTTGTTGTCTTAGGTCTCTTATCTCTTTAATGGAGTGTTGTCTTAGGTCTCTCTTTATGGAGTGTTGTCTAGGTCTCTCTTTATGGAGTGTTGTTCTTAGGTCTCTCTTTATGGAGTGTTGTCTTAGGTCTCTCTTTATGGAGTGTTGTCTTAGGTCTCTCTTTATGGAGTGTTGTCTTAGGTCTCTCTTTATGGAGTGTTGTCTTAGGTCTCTCTTTATGGAGTGTTGTCTTAGGTC
>NW_022262625.1:96006-103506 GCF_002021735.2 Oncorhynchus kisutch | reverse complement strand
GTACCTGTCTGTCTGTGCTGTACCTGTCTGTCTGTGCTATACCTGTCTGTCTGTACTGTACCTGTCTGTCTGTGCTGTACCTGTCTGTCTGTGCTGTACCTGTCTGTCTGTACTGTACTGTACCTGTCTGTCTGTACTGTACCTGTCTGTCTGCACTGTACTGTACCTGTCTGTCTGTCTGTGCTGTACCTGTCTGTCTGTCTGTGCTGTACCTGTCTGTCTGTCTGTGCTGTACCTGTCTGTCTGCACTGTACTGTACCTGTCTGTCTGTCTGTGCTGTACCTGTCTGTCTGTACTGTACCTGTCTGTCTGCCTGTACTGTACCTGTCTGTCTGTCTGTGCTGTACCTGTCTGTCTGTGCTGTACCTGTCTGTCTGCCTGTACTGTACCTGTCTGTCTGTCTGTGCTGTACCTGTCTGTCTGTGCTGTACCTGTCTGTCTGTACTGTACCTGTCTGTCTGTCTGTCTGTACTGTACCTGTCTGTCTGCCTGTACCTGTCTTTCTGTACTTTACCTGTCTGTACTGTACTGTACCTGTCTGTCTGTCTGTACTGTACCTGTCTGTCTGCCTGTACCTGTCTGTCTGTACTGTACCTGTCTGTCTGTACTGTACCTCTCTGTCTGTCTGTACCTGTCTGTCTGTCTGTACTGTACCTGTCTGTCTGTACTGTACCTGTCTGTCTGTACTGTACCTGTCTGTCTGCCTGTACCTGTCTGTCTGTACTGTACCTGTCTGTCTGTACTGTACCTCTCTGTCTGTCTGTACCTGTCTGTCTGTCTGTACTGTACCTGTCTGTCTGTACTGTACCTGTCTGTCTGTACTGTACCTCTCTGTCTGTCTGTACCTGTCTGTCTGTCTGTCTGTACTGTACCTGTCTGTCTGTACTGTACATGTCTGTCTGTCTGTCTGTACTGTACATGTCTGTCTGCCTGTCTGTACTGTACCTGTCTGTCTGTACTGTACCTGTCTGTCTGTCTGTCTGTCTGTCTGTCTGTCTGTCTGTCTGTCTGTCTGTCTGTCTGTCTGTTCTGTCTGTCTGTCTGTCTGTCTGTCTGTCTGTCTGTACTGCAGCTTCCCACCAGAAGGGCTTTTAGGTGAGGCAGATGAACCTGTAGCCATATTACTTCAACAGTATTTACATTATCCAGATACTGACTGTTAGCACTTGGTGGTCTATATAGCAGCTTCCCCACCAGAAGGGGCTTTAGGTGAGGCAGATGAACCTGTAGCCATATTACTTCACAGTATTTAACATTATCCAGATACTGACTGTTAGCACTTGGTGGTCTATAGCAGCTTCCCACCAGAATGGGGCTTTAGGTGAGGCAGATGAACCTGTAGCCATATTACTTCAACAGTATTTAACATTATCCAGATACTGACTGTTAGCACTTGGTGGTCTATAGCAGCTTCCCACCAGAATGGGCTTTAGTGAGGCAGATGAACCTGTAGCCATATTACTCAACAACAGTATTAACATTATCCAGATACTGACTGTTAGCACTTGGTGGTCTATAGCAGCTTCCCACCAGAAGGGGCTTTAGGTGAGGCAGATGAACCTGTAGCCATATTACTTCAACAGTATTTAACATATCCATACTGACTGTTAGCACTTGGTGGTCTATAGCAGCTTCCCACCAGAAGGGGCTTTAGGTGAGGCAGATGAACCTGTAGCCATATTACTTCAACAGATTTAACATTATCCAGATACTGACTGTTAGCACTTGGTGGTCTATAGCAGCTTCCCACCAGAATGGGCTTTAGGTGAGGCAGATGAACCTGTAGCCATATTACTTCACACAATTTAACATTATCCAGATACTGACTGTTAGCACTTGGTGGTCTATAGCAGCTTCCCACCAGAATGGGCTTTAGGTGAGGCAGATGAACCTGTAGCCATATTACTTCAACAGAATTTAACATTATCCAGATACTGACTGTTAGCACTTGGTGGTCTATAGCAGCTTCCCACCAGAAGGGGCTTTAGGTGAGGCAGATGAACCTGTAGCCATATTACATCACAGAATTTAACATTATCCAGATACTGACTGTTAGCACTTGGTGGTCTATAGCAGCTTCCCACCAGAATGGGCTTTAGGTGAGGCAGATGAACCTGTAGCCATATTACTTCAACAAATTTAACATTATCCAGATACTGACTGTTAGCACTTGGTGGTCTATAGCAGCTTCCCACCAGAAGGGGCTTTAGGTGAGGCAGATGAACCTGTAGCCATATTACTTCAACAGTATTTAACATTATCCAGATACTGACTGTTAGCACTTGGTGGTCTATAGCAGCTTCCCACCAGAATGGGCTTTAGGTGAGGCAGATGAACCTGTAGCCATATTACTTCAACAGTATTTCACATTTATCCAGATACTGACTGTTAGCACTTGTGGTCTATAGCAGCTTCCCACCAGAATGGGCTTTAGGGGAGGCAGATGAACCTGTAGCCATATTACTTCAACAGTATTTAACATTATCCAGATACTGACTGTTAGCACTTGGTGGTCTATAGCAGCTTCCCACCAGAATGGGCTTTAGGGGAGGCAGATGAACCTGTAGCCATATTACTTCAACAGTATTTAACATTATCCAGATACTGACTGTTAGCACTTGGTGGTCTATAGCAGCTTCCCACCAGAATGGGCTTTAGGGAGGCAGATGAACCTGTAGCCATATTACATCAACAGAATTTAACATTATCCAGATACTGACTGTTAGCACTTGGTGGTCTATAGCAGCTTCCCACCAGAAGGGGCTTTAGGTGAGGCAGATGAACCTGTAGCCATATTACTTCAACAGAATTTAACATTATCCAGATACTGACTGTTAGCACTTGGTGGTCTATAGCAGCTTCCCACCAGAAGGGGCTTTAGGTGAGGCAGATGAACCTGTAGCCATATTACTTCAACAGAATTTAACATTATCCAGATACTGACTGTTAGCACTTGGTGGTCTATAGCAGCTTCCCACCAGAAGGGGCTTTAGGTGAGGCAGATGAACCTGTAGCCATATTACTTCAACAGTATTTAACATTACCCAGATACTGACTGTTAGCACTTGGTGGTCTATAGCAGCTTCCCACCAGAATGGGCTTTAGGTGAGGCAGATGAACCTGTAGCCATATTACTTCAACAGTATTTAACATTATCCAGATACTGACTGTTAGCACTTGGTGGTCTATAGCAGCTTCCCACCAGAATGGCTTTAGGTGAGGCAGATGAACCTGTAGCCATATTACTTCAACAGAATTTAACATTATCCAGATACTGACTGTTAGCACTTGGTGGTCTATAGCAGCTTCCCACCAGAAGGGGCTTTAGGTGAGGCAGATGAACCTGTAGCCATATTACTTCAACAGTATTTCACATGTTATCCAGATACTGACTGTTAGCACTTGGTGGTCTATAGCAGCTTCCCACCAGAAGGGGCTTTAGGTGAGGCAGATGAACCTGTAGCCATATTACTTCAACAGTATTTAACATTATCCAGATACTGACTGTTAGCACTTGGTGGTCTATAGCAGCTTCCCACCAGAATGGGCTTTAGGTGAGGCAGATGAACCTGTAGCCATATTACTTCAACAGTATTTCACATGTACCCAGATACTGACTGTTAGCACTTGGTGGTCTATAGCAGCTTCCCACCAGAATGGGCTTTAGGTGAGGCAGATGAACCTGTAGCCATATTACTTCAACAGTATTTAACATTATCCAGATACTGACTGTTAGCACTTGGTGGTCTATAGCAGCTTCCCACCAGAAGGGCTTTAGGTGAGGCAGATGAACCTGTAGCCATATTACTTCAACAGTATTTAACATTATCCAGATACTGACTGTTAGCACTTGGTGGTCTATAGCAGCTTCCCACCAGAATGGGCTTTAGGTGAGGCAGATGAACCTGTAGCCATATTACTTCAACAGTATTTAACATTATCCAGATACTGACTGTTAGCACTTGGTGGTCTATAGCAGCTTCCCACCAGAATGGGCTTTAGGTGAGGCAGATGAACCTGTAGCCATATTACTTCAACAGTATTTAACATTATCCAGATACTGACTGTTAGCACTTGGTGGTCTATAGCAGCTTCCCACCAGAAGGGGCTTTAGGTGAGGCAGATGAACCTGTAGCCATATTACTTCAACAGAATTTAACATTATCCAGATACTGACTGTTAGCACTTGGTGGTCTATAGCAGCTTCCCACCAGAAGGGGCTTTAGGTGAGGCAGATGAACCTGTAGCCATATTACTTCAACAGAATTTAACATTATCCAGATACTGACTGTTAGCACTTGGTGGTCTATAGCAGCTTCCCACCAGAATGGGCTTTAGGTGAGGCAGATGAACCTGTAGCCATATTACTTCAACAGTATTTAACATTATCCAGATACTGACTGTTAGCACTTGGTGGTCTATAGCAGCTTCCCACCAGAAGGGGCTTTAGGTGAGGCAGATGAACCTGTAGCCATATTACTTCAACAGAATTTAACATTATCCAGATACTGACTGTTAGCACTTGGTGGTCTATAGCAGCTTCCCACCAGAAGGGGCTTTAGGTGAGGCAGATGAACCTGTAGCCATATTACTTCAACAGAATTTAACATTATCCAGATACTGACTGTTAGCACTTGGTGGTCTATAGCAGCTTCCCACCAGAATGGGCTTTAGGTGAGGCAGATGAACCTGTAGCCATATTACTTCAACACAATTTACATTATCCAGATACTGACTGTTAGCACTTGGTGGTCTATAGCAGCTTCCCACCAGAATGGCTTTAGGTGAGGCAGATGAACCTGTAGCCATATTACTTCAACAGAATTTAACATTATCCAGATACTGACTGTTAGCACTTGGTGGTCTATAGCAGCTTCCCACCAGAAGGGGCTTTAGGTGAGGCAGATGAACCTGTAGCCATATTACTTCAACAGATTTAACATTATCCAGATACTGACTGTTAGCACTTGGTGGTCTATAGCAGATTCCCACCAGAATGGGCTTTAGGTGAGGCAGATGAACCTGTAGCCATATTACATCAACATAATTTAACATTATCCAGATACTGACTGTTAGCACTTGGTGGTCTATAGCAGCTTCCCACCAGAAGGGGCTTTAGGTGAGGCAGATGAACCTGTAGCCATATTACTTCAACAGTATTTAACATTATCCAGATACTGACTGTTAGCACTTGGTGGTCTATAGCAGCTTCCCACCAGAAGGGGCTTTAGGTGAGGCAGATGAACCTGTAGCCATATTACTTCAACAGTATTTAACATTATCCAGATACTGACTGTTAGCACTTGGTGGTCTATAGCAGCTTCCCACCAGAATGGGCTTTAGGTGAGGCAGATGAACCTGTAGCCATATTACTTCAACAGATTTAACATCATCCAGATACTGACTGTTAGCACTTGGTGGTCTATAGCAGCTTCCCACCAGAATGGGCTTTAGGTGAGGCAGATGAACCTGTAGCCATATTACTTCAACAGAATTTAACATTATCCAGATACTGACTGTTAGCACTTGGTGGTCTATAGCAGCTTCCCACCAGAATGGGCTTTAGTTGAGGCAGATGAACCTGTAGCCATATTACTTCAACAGAATTTAACATTATCCAGATACTGACTGTTAGCACTTGGTGGTCTATAGCAGCTTCCCACCAGAATGGGCTTTAGGTGAGGCAGATGAACCTGTAGCCATATTACTTCAACAGTATTTAACATTATCCAGATAGTGACTGTTAGCACTTGGTGGTCTATAGCAGCTTCCCACCAGAAGGGGCTTTAGGTGAGGCAGATGAACCTGTAGCCATATTACTTCACAGTATTTAACATTATCTAGATACTGACTGTTAGCACTTGGTGGTCTATAGCAGCTTCCCACCAGAAGGGGCTTTAGGTGAGGCAGATGAACCTGTAGCCATATTACTTCAACAGTATTTAACATTATCCAGATACTGACTGTTAGCACTTGGTGGTCTATAGCAGCTTCCCACCAGAATGGGCTTTAGGTGAGGCAGATGAACCTGTAGCCATATTACTTCAACAGAATTTAACATTATCCAGATACTGACTGTTAGCACTTGGTGGTCTATAGCAGCTTCCACCAGAATGGGCTTTAGGTGAGGCAGATGAACCTGTAGCCATATTACTTCAACAGAATTTAACATTATCCAGATACTGACTGTTAGCACTTGGTGGTCTATAGCAGCTTCCCACCAGAATGGGCTTTAGGTGAGGCAGATGAACCTGTAGCCATATTACTTCAACAGAATTGAACATTATCCAGATACTGACTGTTAGCACTTGGTGGTCTATAGCAGCTTCCCACCAGAAGGGGCTTTAGGTGAGGCAGATGAACCTGTAGCCATATTACTTCAACAGTATTTAACATTATCCAGATACTGACTGTTAGCACTTGGTGGTCTATAGCAGCTTCCCACCAGAAGGGGCTTTAGGTGAGGCAGATGAACCTGTAGCCATATTACTTCAACAGAATTTAACATTATCCAGATACTGACTGTTAGCACTTGGTGGTCTATAGCAGCTTCCCACCAGAATGGGCTTTAGGTGAGGCAGATGAACCTGTAGCCATATTACTTCAACAGAATTTAACATTATCCAGATAGTGACTGTTAGCACTTGGTGGTCTATAGCAGCTTCCCACCAGAAGGGGCTTTAGGTGAGGCAGATGAACCTGTAGCCATATTACTTCAACAGTATTTAACATTATCCAGATACTGACTGTTAGCACTTGGTGGTCTATAGCAGCTTCCCACCAGAAGGGCTTTAGGTGAGGCAGATGAACCTGTAGCCATATTACTTCAACAGAATTTAACATTATCCAGATACTGACTGTTAGCACTTGGTGGTCTATAGCAGCTTCCCACCAGAAGGGGCTTTAGGTGAGGCAGATGAACCTGTAGCCATATTACTTCAACAGTATTTAACATTATCCAGATACTGACTGTTAGCACTTGGTGGTCTATAGCAGCTTCCCACCAGAAGGGGCTTTAGGTGAGGCAGATGAACCTGTAGCCATATTACTTCAACAGAATGTAACATTATCCAGATACTGACTGTTAGCACTTGGTGGTCTATAGCAGCTTCCACCAGAATGGGCTTTAGGTGAGGCAGATGAACCTGTAGCCATATTACTTCAACAATTAGAATTTATCCAGATACTGACTGTTAGCACTTGGTGGTCTATAGCAGCTTCCCACCAGAAGGGGCTTTAGGTGAGGCAGATGAACCTGTAGCCATATTACTTCAACAGTATTTAACATTATCCAGATAGTGACTGTTAGCACTTGGTGGTCTATAGCAGCTTCCCACCAGAAGGGGCTTTAGGTGAGGCAGATGAACCTGTAGCCATATTACTTCAACAGTATTTAACATTATCCAGATACTGACTGTTAGCACTTGGTGGTCTATAGCAGCTTCCCACCAGAAGGGGCTTTAGGTGAGGCAGATGAACCTGTAGCCATATTACTTCAAC
>NW_022262625.1:71006-91006 GCF_002021735.2 Oncorhynchus kisutch | reverse complement strand
TAGCAGACAGACACATGACCTTCTATAGCAGACAGACACATGGCCTTCTATAGCAGACAGACACATGGCCTTCTATAGCAGACAGATCAATGGCCTTCTATAGCAGACAGACACATGGCCTTCTATAGCAGACAGACACATGGCCTTCTATAGCAGACAGATCAATGGCCTTCTATAGCAGACAGACACATGGCCTTCTATAGCAGACAGACACATGGCCTTCTATAGCAGACAGACACATGGCCTTCTATAGCAGACAGATCAATGACCTTCTATAGCAGACAGAGGCACAGCCTTCTTTAGCAGACAGATCAATGGCCTTCTATAGCAGACAGACACATGGCCTTCTATAGCAGACAGACACATGGCATTCTATAGCAGACAGACACATGGTATTCTATAGCAGACAGACACATGGTATTCTATAGCAGACAGACACATGGTATTCTATAGCAGACAGACACTGAGCAGTGTAGTCACGTCCTCCTGGTTATATGACCTAACACTGTCCTGTAGCCATGTTCCTCCTGGTTATATGACCTAACACTGTCCTGTAGCCTCGGTCCTCCTGGTTATATGACCTAACACTGTCCTGTAGCCTCGGTCCTCCTGGTTATATGACCTAACACTGTCCTGTAGACTCGTTCCTCCTGGTTATATAACCTAACACTGTCCTGTAGCCACCTCCTCCTGGTTATATGACCTAACACTGTCCTGGAGCCATGTTCCTCCTGGTTATATGACCTAACACTGTCCTGTAGCTACGTTCCTCTTGGTTATATGACCTAACACTGTCCTGTAGCCACGTCCCTCTTGGTTATATGACCTAACACTGTCCTGTATCCTCGGTCCTCCTGGTTATATGACCTAACACTGTCCTGTAGCCTCGTCCTCCTGGTTATATGACCTAACACTGTCCTGTAGTCATGTTCCTCCTGGTTATATGACCTAACACTGTCCTGTAGCCTCGTCCTCCTGGTTATATGACCTAACACTGTCCTGTAGCCTCGGTCCTCCTGGTTATATGACCTAACACTGTCCTGTAGCCATGTTCCTCCTGGTTATATGACCTAACACTGTCCTGTAGCCTCGTCCTCCTGGTTATATGACCTAACACTGTCCTGTAGCCTCGGTCCTCCTGGTTATATGACCTAACACTGTCCTGTAGCCTCGTCCTCCTGGTTATATGACCTAACACTGTCCTGTAGTCATGTTCCTCCTGGTTATATGACCTAACACTGTCCTGTAGCCTCGTCCTCCTGGTTATATGACCTAACACTGTCCTGTAGCCTCGGTCCTCCTGGTTATATGACCTAACACTGTCCTGTAGCCATGTTCCTCCTGGTTATATGACCTAACACTGTCCTGTAGCCTCGTCCTCCTGGTTATATGACCTAACACTGTCCTGTAGCCTCGGTCCTCCTGGTTATATGACCTAACACTGTCCTGTAGCCATGTTCCTCCTGGTTATATGACCTAACACTGTCCTGTAGCCATGTTCCTCCTGGTTATATGACCTAACACTGTCCTGTAGTCTCGTTCCTCCTGGTTATATGACCTAACACCATTCTGTAGCTACGTTCCTCCTGGTTATAACACATACAAGACACAGCCAATCACATGGATGTTGTACCTGAATCTAGCAGATTCACTGAGTCAGATTGAGCACTGTGAGACTCTCTCAACGTCCCTATGGGGCCCTGGTCAACAGTAGTGCACTATATAGGGAATAGGGTGCCATAGGGCTCTGGTCTAAAGTAGTGCACTATATAGGGAATAGGGTCCCATAGGGCTCTGGTCTAAAGTAGTGCACTATATAGGGAATAGGGTGCCATAGGGCTCTGGTCTAAAGTAGTGCACTATATAGGGAATAGGGTCCCATAGGGCTCTGGTCTAAAGTAGTGCACTATATAGGGAATAGGGTGCCATAGGGCCCTGGTCAACAGTAGTGCACTATATAGGGAATAGGGTGCCATAGGGCTCTGGTCTAAAGTAGTGCACTATATAGGGAATAGGGTGCCATAGGGCCCTGGTCTAAAGTAGTGCACTATATAGGGAATAGGGTGCCATAGGGCTCTGGTCTAAAGTAGTGCACTACATAGGGAATAGGGTGCCATAGGGCCCTGGTCAACAGTAGTGCACCACATAGGGAATAGGGTGCCTTTAGGGACACAGCCTGAAGACACCCCCCCCCCCACGTCTTCTTCTACCTTGTGGTATTCTGGGTGTAATATTCTAATCGATGACATGGTCGTTGTGTTACAGCGGACCAGCCAAGACCTTGAACTGAGTTAGAAGGTGAAGGAGGAAACAGACATACTCATATTCCCACCCTGTTACACCCAACCAGGGAGGGAGGGAGGGAGGGAGGGAGGGAGGGAGGGAGGGAGGGAGGGAGGGAGGGAGGGAGGGAGGGAGGGAGGGAGGGAGGGAGGGAGGGAGGGAGGGAGGGAGGGAGGGAGGGAGGAACGGAGGAACGGAGGAACGGAGGAACGGAGGAACGGAGGGAGGAACGGAGGGAGGAACAGAGGGAGGAACAGAGGGAGGGAGGGAGGGAGGGAGGGAGGGAGGAACAGAGGGAGGGAGGGAGGGAGGGGAGGGAGGGAGGAACGGAGGGAGGAACAGAGGGAGGGAGGGAGGGAGGGAGGGAGGGAGGGAGGGAGGGAGGGAGGGAGGGAGGGAGGGAGGGAGGGAGGGAGGGAGGGAGGGAGGGAGGGAGGGAGGGAGGGAGGGAGGGAGGGAGGGAGGGAGGAACGGAGGGAGGAAGGGAGGAATGGAGGGAGGAACGGAGGGAGGGGAGGGAAGGAGGGAGGAACGGAGGAACGGAGGGAGGGGAGGGAGGGAGGAACGGAGGGAGGGGAGGGAGGGAGGAACGGAGGGAGGGGAGGGAGGGAGGAATGGAGGGAGGAAGGGAGGAATGGAGGGAGGAACAGAGGGAGGTAGGGAGGGAGGGAGGGAGGAGGTAGGTGTTTCAGGAGGGAAGGAGGTAGGGAGGTAGGGAGAGAGGTAGGGGAGGGAGGGAGGTAGGGGAGGGAGGGAGGGAGTGAGGGAAAGAAGGAAGGGGGAGGGAGGTAGGGGGGAGGGAGGGAGGGAGGGAGTGAGGGAAAGAAGGAAGGGGGAGGGAGGGAGGGAGGGAGGGAGGGAGGGAGGGAGGGAGGGAGGGAGGGAGGGAGGGAGGGAGGGAGGGAGGGAGGGAGGGAGGGAGGGAGGGAGGGAGGGAGGGAGGGAGTAGGTGTTTCAGGAGGGAAGGAGGTAGGGAGGTAGGGAGAGAGGTAGGGAGGGAGGGAGGGAGGGAGGGAGGGAGGGAGGGAGGGAGGAGGGAGGGAGGGAGGGAGGAGGGAGGAGGGAGGGAGGGAGGGAAAGAAGGAAGGGGGAGAGAGGGAGGGAGTTAGGGGGGAGGGAGGAGGTAGGGGGGAGGGAGGAGGTAGGGGGGAGGGAGGGAGGGGGTGATTTTCACCACTCATATTGTTACCAGACGTATTCTGCTGAACAGCACTGGATACAGATGGAGCGGAGAGCAACACAATGTGACGGCTGCTACTGGGACTAGAGCTTTCCTCAATGCCTCACGTCCTCTCTCCTTGTGTCCTATCTACTTGCCTCCTGCTCAAAACACACGGGGGAAGAATGTCCAAGGGGAGGAACCTTGAACCTTCTCCTCCAATACGGTTGAGAAGGAGGCAAGGAGATAGGATGCGAGGAATAGCCAAGACAGATAAATTGAGACGGAGCCTCGGGTGGGTATTATCACTGCAGGACAGCAGAGAATCATGGAGGAAAAAGACAGCTGCCAACTGTCCCCTGAGGAGCGACCTTTTGATGTCCATAAGACATGATGTCTCTACTCCACTAAGAAGAGCAGCGCCCTAGCAACGCCCTAGCAACGCCCTGGCAACCACCCCCAGCTAGCGTTTCGTAAAAGATGCAGCGTTTGGTCTTAAAATGGAAAAAAGCCAAATATTAGATTTTCTATCGAGCCTCATCCTTCCTTATTAACATCTAACCTTCATTTTGTCAAGTTGTATGTTCTTCCTCAATGCTCTCTCTCCTTCTCCTCTTCCTCAAAGCTCCTTCCATATCTTTCTTTCTCTCTGTCCATCTCACTCCTCTCCTCCTCTTCTTGGTTTTCTCCTGACAGAAGTTAGAAGGTCTGTTCTCTCCGTCTTCCTTCTCTTCCTCCTCCTCTCTTCCATTTCCTCTGTTGACAGCAGTAAAAGGCCTACTCTCTCTCTCTCTGTCCGTCTCGCTCCTTCTTCTGGTGATAGCAGTTAAAAGTCCTACTCTTTCTCTCTCTCTCCATCCGTCTCGCTCCTTCTTCTGGTGATAGCAGTTAAAAGTCCTACTCTTTCTCTCTCTCTCCATCCGTCTCGCTCCTTCTTCTGGTGATAGCAGTTAAAAGTCCTACTCTTTCTCTCTCTCTCCATCCGTCTCGCTCCTTCTTCTGGTGATAGCAGTTAAAAGGCCTACTGTCCAGGTCAATCTCAATTTTTCTCTCTGTTACTCTCCTCCACCTCTCCTAATAGCGTTTAAGAGGCCTACTGTCCAAGTCAACCGTGATAAATCCATTGTCTCACATGGACAGACAGGAACAAAGGGCAGACCACCAACAGCACTAGGTAAATGCACGGCTCCCCCAAATGGAAAACATCAAGCCTCCAGACTCTGGCTATTGATTCCTCTTAGACAAAATGACTAAAATGTCATTACATGCCTCTGGTCTGCTACTGGTGTGGAACCAGTGGTACTGGTTTGTATGTGTGGTGAGAGAGAGAGACATTCAGAATAGAGAGAGAGACACATTGAGAACAGAGAGAGAGACATTCAGAATAGAGAGAGAGACATTCAGAACAGAGAGAGACACATTCAGAACAGAGAGAGAGACACATTCAGAATAGAGAGAGAGACACATTGAGAACAGAGAGAGAGACACATTCAGAATAGAGAGAGAGGACACATTGAGAACAGAGAGAGAGACACATTCAGAATAGAGAGAGACACACATTGAGAACAGAGAGAGAGACACATTCAGAATAGAGAGAGAGACACATTGAGAACAGAGAGAGAGACACATTCAGAATAGAGAGAGAGACACATTGAGAACAGAGAGAGAGACACATTGAGAACAGAGAGAGAGACACATTGAGAACAGAGAGAGAGACACATTCAGAACAGAGAGAGAGACACATTCAGAACAGAGAGAGACACACATTGAGAACAGAGACACACATTCAGAATAGAGAGAGACACATTCAGAACAGAGAGAGACACATTGAGAACAGAGAGAGACACATTCTGAACAGAGAGAGAGACACATTCAGAACAGAGAGAGACACATTCAGAACAGAGAGAGACACATTCAGAACAGAGAGAGACACATTCAGAACAGAGAGAGACACATTGAGAACAGAGAGAGAGACACATTGAGAACAGAGAGAGACACATTCAGAACAGAGAGAGACACATTCAGAACAGAGAGAGACACATTCAGAACAGAGAGAGACACATTCAGAACAGAGAGAGACACATTCAGAACAGAGAGAGACACATTCAGAACAGAGAGAGAGACACATTCAGAACAGAGAGAGACACATTCAGAGCAGAGAGAGACACACAGTCAGAGCAGAGAGAGAGACACATTCAGAACAGAGAGAGAGACACATTCAGAACAGAGAGAGAGAGAGACACATTCAGAACAGAGAGAGACACACATTGAGAACAGAGAGAGAGAGACACATTCGGAACAGAGAGAGAGAGACACATTCAGAACAGAGAGAGAGAGAGAGAGACATCGAGAACAGAGAGAGAGAGAGAGACACACCAACACAGACTTACAGTGGCAAGAAACAGTATGTGAACCCTTTGGAAATAACTGGATTTCTGCATAAAATGGTCAAAAATTCGATCTGATCTTCATCTAGGTCACAACGACGGAACAGTCTGCTTAAACTAAAAACTAATAACACACAGACAATAAGTTATCATGTCTTTATGGAACACACTGTGGAACCATTCACAGTGCATGGTGGAAAAATTTGAACCCTTGGATTTAATAACTGGTTGACCCCCCCTTTGGCAGCAATCACCTCAACCAAATGTTTTCTGTAGTTAAGGTTCAGACCTGCACAACGGTCAGGAGGAATTTTAGGGCCATTCCTCTTTACAAAACTGTTTCAGTTCAACAATATTCTTGGGATGTCTAGTGTGAACCTATCTCTTGAGGTCATGCAACAGCATCTCAATCAGTTTGAGGTCAGGACTCTTGACTGGGCCACTCCAGAAGGTCAGGACTCTGACTGGGTCACTCCAGAAGGTCAGGACTCTGACTGGGACACTCCAGAAGGTCAGGACTCTGACTGGGCCACTCCAGAAGGTCAGGACTCTGACTGGGCCACTCCAGAAGGTCAGGACTCTGACTGGGCCACTCCAGAAGGTCAGGACTCTGACTGGGCCACTCCAGAAGATCAGGACTCTGACTGGGACACTCCAGAAGGTCAGGACTCTGACTGGGCCACTCCAGAAGGTCAGGACTCTGACTGGGACACTCCAGAAGGCGTATTTTCTTCTGTTGAAGCCATTCTGTTGTTGATTTACTTCTGTGTTTTAGGTCGTTGTCTTGTTGCGTCACCCAACGTCTGTTGAGCTTCAATTGGCGGACAGATAGCCTGACATTCTCCTGCAAAATGTCTTAATAAACATGGGAATTCATTTTTACCGTCGATGATAGCAAGCTGTCCAGGCCCTGAGGCAGCAAAGCAGACCCAAACCATGATGCTCCCTCCACCATACTTTATAGTTGGGATGAGGTTTTGATGTTGGTGTCCTGTGCCTTTTTCCCTCCACACATACTGTTATGTGTTCCTTCCAAACAGCTCAACTGTAGTTTCATCTTTCCACAGAATATTCTGCCAGTAGCGGAACATCCAGGTGCTCTTTTGAAAAGTTCAGACGTGCAGTAATGTTTTTTTTGAGACAGCAGTGGTTCCGTCCGTGGTGTCCTCCCATGAACACCATTCTTGTCATCTTTACAGGAAGGCCACTCCTAGGGAGAGTAGCAACGGTCCTGAGCTTTCTCCATTTATAGACAATTCGTCTTACCATGGACTGATTAACATCAAGGCTTTTAGAGATACTTTTGTAACCCTTTCCAGCTTTATGCAAGCCAACCATTCTTCATCTGAGGTCTTCTGAGTTCTATTTTGTTCGAGGCATTGGTTCTATTTGGTTCTATTTGGTTCTATTTGGTTCTCATCAGACAGGCTTCTTGTGAATAACAGACTCAAAGGGGGGAGGGGGGAGGGAGGGAGGGGGGAGGGAAGGGGGAGGGAGGGAGGGAGGGAGGGAGGGAGGGAGGGGGGGAGGGAAGGGGGAGGGAGGGAGGGAGGGAGGGAGGGAGGGGCTACCACTCTAACCACTAGACTACCCTGCCGCCCCTCCACTCTAACCACTAGGCTACCCTGCCGCCCCTCCACTCTAACCACAAGGTTACCCTGCCGCCCCTCCACTCTAACCACTAGGCTACCCTGCCGCCCCTCCACTCTAACCACAAGGTTACCCTTGTGAGGGAGGGAGGGAGGGAGGGGGGGAGGGAGGGAGGGAAGGGGGAGGGAAGGAGGGAGGGAGGGAGGGAGGGAGGGAGGGAGGGAGGGAGGGAGGGAGGGAGGAGGGCTACCACTCTAACCACTAGACTACCCTGCCGCCGCTCCACTCTAACCACTAGGCTACCCTGCCACCCCTCCACTCTAACCACTAGGCTACCCTGCCGCCCCTCCACTCTAACCACTAGACTACCCTGCCGCCCCTCCACTCTAACCACTAGGCTACCCTGCCACCCCTCCACTCTAACCACTAGGCTACCCTGCCGCCCCTCCACTCTAACCACTAGGCTACCCTGCCGCCCCTCCACTCTAACCACTAGGCTACCCTGCCTCCTCTACACTCTAACCACTAGGCTACCTGCCTCCTCTACACTCTAACCACTAGGTTACCTGCCTCCTCTACACTCTAACCACTAGGCTACCTGCCTCCTCTACACTCTAACCACTAGGCTACCTGCCTCCTCTACACTCTAACCACTAGGCTACCTGCCGCCTCTACACTCTAACCACTAGGCTACCCTACCGCCTCTACACTCTAACCACTAGGCTACCCTGCCGCCCCTCCACTCTAACCACTAGACTACCCTGCCGCCCCTCCACTCTAACCACTAGGCTACCCTGCCGCCCGTCCACTCTAACCACTAGGCTACCCTGCCGCCCCTCCACTCTAACCACTAGGCTACCCTGCCGCCCCTCCACTCTAACCACTAGGCTACGCTGCCGCCCCTCCACTCTAACCACTAGACTACCCTGCCACCCCTCCACTCTAACCACTGGGCTACCCTGCCGCCCCTCCACTCTAACCACTAGGCTACCTGCCTCCTCTACACTCTAACCACTAGGCTACCCTGCTGCCCCTCCACTCTAACCACAAGGTTACCCTGCCACCCCTCCACTCTAACCACTAGGCTACCCTGCCGCCCCTCCACTCTAACCACTAGGCTACCTGCCTCCTCTACACTCTAACCACTAGGCTACCCTACCCCCTCTACACTCTAACCACTAGGCTACCTGCCTCCTCTACACTCTAACACTAGGCTACCTGCCTCCTCTAAACTCTAACCACTAGGCTACCTGCCTCCTCTACACTCTAACCACTAGGCTACCTACCTCCTCTACACTCTAACCACTAGGCTACCTGCCTCCTCTACACTCTAACCACTAGGTTACCTGCCTCCTCTACACTCTAACCACTAGGCTACCCTGCCTCCTCTACACTCTAACCACTAGGCTACCTGCCTCCTCTACACTCTAACCACTAGGCTACCTGCCTCCTCTACACTCTAACCACTAGGCTACCTGCCTCCTCTAAACTCTAACCACTAGGCTACCTGCCTCCTCTACACTCTAACCACTAGGCTACCTGCCTCCTCTACACTCTAACCACTAGGCTACCTGCCTCCTCTACACTCTAACCACTAGGCTACCTGCCGCCTCTACACTCTAACCACTAGGCTACCTGCCTCCTCTACACTCTAACCACTAGGCTACCCTGCCGCCTCTACACTCTAACCACTAGGCTACCTGCCTCCTCTACACTCTAACGGTTAGAGCATACGCACAGACACACACTCTAACACACACACACATGCACACACACACATACACACACACACATTTTATCTCTGGTGTCCTTACACAGCTGTTTGATTGAGTGTGTGGACAGGTGTCTTTTATACAGGTAACGAGTTCAAACAGGTGCAGTTAATACAGGTGATGAGTGGAGAACAGGAGGGCTTCCTTAAAGGAAAACTAACAGGTCTGTGAGAGCCGGAATTGTTACTGTTTGGTAGGTGATCAAATACTTATGTCATGCAATAAAATGCTAATTAATGACTTAAAAATCATACAATTTGTTTCAGATTCCGTCTCTCACCGTTGAAGTGTACCTATGATAAAAATTACAGACCTCTACATGCTTTGTAAGTAGGAAAACCTGCAGTGTATCAAATACTTGTTCTCCCCACTGTATCTCTCTGTCTCTACACCAGTCTAGGAACCATGGGTCTTTACCCTGATTGAATATCCCTGTGTTTTCCTGTTACCTGCTGGTGTCGAAACGACTCTTCCACAGAGCACGTGCTACCTCTCAGCAGGCAGGCGGTGTGGGGGGGGGGGGGGGGGGGGCACTGTGGCCGCGTCTCACTCTGAAATTAAAGAGAAATACATCCCAAATGGCACCCTATTCCCTACGGAGTCAGGAATAGCCCAATGGGCCCCTAGGTCAAAAGTAGTGCACTACATAGGGAATAGGGTGCTGTTTGTTTGTTGGGCAACGACAGGAACAGGAAATGGAGAATGAAACCATCTTAATGAAACTCCTTCCTGTTATTCCATCTCCATCTGTGTATTTTAAAGCAGACAGGATATGACTGTGAAGGAACGCTGGGAGAGTCTTGATTGGTGCATTTTTTTTAATTCCTACGACTGTTTTTTTCCTTTCCTTCTTTCTGCTCTCTACCAGTCGTACTCCGTCATCGACAGGAAGTCACCTGAGCTGTCACAGCTACACGGTGGAATTACTATGACCAGTAGTGAATTCCTAACCCTAAAGGTCATGTCCTCTTCCTGAACCCACCTCAGACCACAGTACAGTAGTAAAGGACTGAACCCACCTCAGACCATTATAACAGTAGAGTAGTAAAGGACTGAACCCACCTCAGACCATTCCAAGATGGCGTAGCAGTAAGTCGTGTCGTGTCCCTGTATATTTCGTTTATTTTTCGTTTTTTACATATTTTTCGTTTTTTACATAGCTATCCCTTTTAAAACATTTTGCTAAACCCTAAGCTTCCAAATACTCTCCTGCAACCCGACTCACCCAATGTAGCTATTTTTCCTAAAGTATTTATATTTACTTCAGAACCCCTCAACTGAAGCTAGCCAGCTAACCAGCGGGTATGCTAGCGGTCTCCAGCTAACCGGTCATCAGCTAACCTGTAGTTCGGAAAGCTCTCGCCAGTTCGTACAACGCGACTCTAACCAGAGCATAACGGACCTATTTATTTTTCATCCCCGGATTCATCCCCGGATTCCCACCGCAAACGGAACATTTTTCAGCTGGATTTTTCAGCTGGATCTTCACAACTAGCTATCTAGCTAAACCGCTAAACCCGGATGATTACCCCTGGCTAGCGTTTCCACCCACTTAGCTTGAAGCTAGCCCGGCCTGCGCTACCACCGTAGCATACTCCTGAGCTACAATACCCGGGCCCACGACCGGTCTATCGATGTCACCGCATGAAGAGGAATAAACAGACTCACCCCATCGCGACGTCCCCCAAAGGCTAACTCTCTAGCCCTCGCTATCTCCCTGCTTGCTAATTCGGCCTGCTAACTGCTAGCTTGTCCAGCTCCGGTCCGCTAACTGCTACCTTGTCTAGCCCGGGCCTACAAACTGTTAGCTTGTTAGCACAGGCCTGCTAACCGCCTGAATCGCCGCGTCCCAAACGCTCACCGGACCCATATTTACTTTCTATCTCTTTTGACTTTTAATTTGTTTATACCTTCCGGAAACCTGCCTCACCCAATGTGATAAGGAATCGCTATTATTTTTTTAAAATTATTTTTAGAACACACTCAAGAACCTCCAGAAGCTAACCAGCTAACTAGCTACAAGCTATTTAGTCATTGTTAGTTTTTTTTAACCTGGATAACACTCGCCAGTCCAGCTTCCCTGCCCCATCCACCGCTGCCCCCTGGACACTGATCTCTTGGCTACATAGATGATGCACGCTGGACTGTCCATTAATCACGGTACTCCATTCTGCTTGTTTGTTTTATCTGTTGGCCCCGTTGCCTAGTCTACGCCATTTTACCTGCTGTTGTTGTGCTAGCTGATTAGCTGTTATCTCACCTACTGTTTTAGCTAGCATTCCCAATTCAACACCTGTGATTACTGTATGCCTCGCTGTATGTCTCTCTCAAATGTCAATATGCCTTGTATACTGTTGTTCAGGTTAGTTATCGTTGTTTTAGTTCACAATGGAGCCCCTAGTTCCACTGTTCATACCCCTGATAACTCCTTTGTCCCACCTCCCACACATGCGGTGACCTCACCCATTACTACCAGCATGTCCAGAGATACAACCTCTCTCATCATCACCCAGTGCCTGGGCTTACCTCCGCTGTACCCGCACCCCACCATACCCCTGTCTGCGCATTATGCCCTGAATATATTCTACCATGCCCAGAAACCTGCTCCTCTTATTCTCTGTCCCCAACGCTCTAGGCGACCAGTTTTGATAGCCTTTAGCCGCACCCTCATACTACTCCTTCTCTGTTCCGCGGGTGATGTGGAGGTAAACCCAGGCCCTGCATGTCCCCAGGCACCCTCATTTGTTGACTTCTGTGATCGAAAAAGCCTTGGTTTCATGCATGTCAACATCAGAAGCCTCCTCCCTAAGTTTGTCTTACTCACTGCTTTAGCACACTCTGCTAACCCTGATGTCCTTGCTGTGTCTGAATCCTGGCTCAGGAAGGCCACCAAAAATTCAGAGATCTCCATACCCAACTATAACATCTTCCGTCAAGATAGAACTGCCAAAGGGGGAGGAGTTGCAGTTTACTGCAGAGATAGCCTGCAAAGTAATGTCATACTTTCCAGGTCCATACCCAAACAGTTCGAACTACTAATTTTGAAAATTACTCTCTCCAGAAATAAGTCTCTCACGGTTGTCGCCTGCTACCGACCCCCCTCAGCTCCCAGCTGTGCCCTGGACACCATTTGTGAATTGATCGCCCCCCATCTAGCTTCAGAGTTTGTTCTGTTGGGTGACCTAAACTGGGATATGCTTAACACCCCGCCAGTCCTACACTCTAAGCTAGATGCCCTCAATCTCACACAAATCATCAAGGAACCCACCAGGTACAACCCTAACTCTGTAAACAAGGGCACCCTCATAGACGTCATGCTGACCAACTGGCCCTCCAAATACACCTCCGCTGTCTTCAACCAGGATCTCAGTGATCACTGCCTCATTGCCTGTATCCGCTACGGAGCCGCAGTCAAACGACCACCCCTCATCACTGTCAAACGCTCCCTAAAACACTTCTGTGAGCAGGCCTTTCTATTTGACCTGGCCCGGGTATCCTGGAAGGACATTGACCTCATCCCGTCAGTTGAGGATGCCTGGTCATTCTTTAAAAGTAACTTCCTCACCATTTTAGATAAGCATGCTCCGTTCAAAAAATGCAGAACTAAGAACAGATACAGCCCTTGGTTCACCCCAGACCTGACTGCCCTCGACCAGCACAAAAACATCCTGTGGCGGACTGCAATAGCATCGAATAGTCCCCGTGATATGCAACTGTTCAGGGAAGTCCGGAACCAATACACGCAGTCAGTCAGGAAAGCTAAGGCCAGCTTCTTCAGGCAGAAGTTTGCATCCTGTAGCTCCAACTCCAAAAAGTTCTGGGACACTGTGAAGTCCATGGAGAACAAGAGCACCTCCTCCCAGCTGCCCACTGCACTGAGGCTAGGTAACGCGGTCACCACTGATAAATCCATGATTATCGAAAACTTCAATAAGCATTTCTCAACGGCTGGCCATGCCTTTCGCCTGGCTACTTCAACCTCGGCCAACAGCTCCGCCCCCCCCGCAGCTCCTCGCCCAAGCCTCTCCAGGTTCTCCTTTACCCAAATCCAGATAGCAGATGTTCTGAAAGAGCTGCAAAACCTGGACCCGTACAAATCAGCTGGGCTTGACAATCTGGACCCTCTATTTCTGAAACTATCTGCCACCATTGTCGCAACCCCTATTACCAGCCTGTTCAACCTCTCTTTCCTCTCGTCTGAGATCCCCAAGGATTGGAAAGCTGCCGCAGTCATCCCCCTCTTCAAAGGGGGAGACACCCTGGACCCAAACTGTTACAGACCTATATCCATCCTGCCCTGCCTATCTAAGGTCTTCGAAAGCCAAGTCAACAAACAGGTCACTGACCATCTCGAATCCCACCGTACCTTCTCCGCTTTGCAATCTGGTTTCCGAGCCGGTCATGGGTGCACCTCAGCCACACTCAAGGTACTAAACGATATCATAACCGCCATCGGTAAAAGACAGTACTGTGCAGCCGTCTTCATCGACCTTGCCAAGGCTTTCGACTCTGTCAATCACCATATTCTTATCGGCAGACTCAGTAGCCTCGGTTTTTCGGATGACTGCCTTGCCTGGTTCACCAATTACTTTGCAGACAGAGTTCAGTGTGTCAAATCGGAGGGCATGCTGTCCGGTCCTCTGGCAGTCTCTATGGGGGTGCCACAGGGTTCAATTCTCGGGCCGACTCTTTTCTCTGTGTATATCAATGATGTTGCTCTTGCTGCGGGCGATTCCCTGATCCACCTCTACGCAGACGACACCATTCTATATACTTTCGGCCCGTCTTTGGACACTGTGCTATCTAACCTCCAAACAAGCTTCAATGCCATACAACACTCCTTCCGTGGCCTCCAACTGCTCTTAAACGCTAGTAAAACCAAATGCATGCTTTTCAACCGGTCGCTGCCTGCACCTGCATGCCCGACTAGCATCACCACCCTGGATGGTTCCGACCTAGAATATGTGGACGTCTATAAGTACCTAGGTGTCTGGCTAGACTGCAAACTCTCCTTCCAGACTCATATCAAACATCTCCAATCGAAAATCAAATCAAGAGTCGGCTTTCTATTCCGCAACAAAGCCTCCTTCACTCACGCCGCCAAGCTTACCCTAGTAAAACTGACTATCCTACCGATCCTCGACTTCGGCGATGTCATCTACAAAATGGCTTCCAACACTCTACTCAGCAAACTGGATGCAGTCTATCACAGTGCCATCCGTTTTGTCACTAAAGCACCTTATACCACCCACCACTGCGACTTGTATGCTCTAGTCGGCTGGCCCTCGCTACATATTCGTCGCCAGACCCACTGGCTCCAGGTCATCTACAAGTCCATGCTAGGTAAAGCTCCGCCTTATCTCAGCTCACTGGTCACGATGGCAACACCCATCCGTAGCACGCGCTCCAGCAGGTGTATCTCACTGATCATCCCTAAAGCCAACACCTCATTTGGCCGCCTTTCGTTCCAGTACTCTGCTGCCTGTGACTGGAACGAATTGCAAAAATCGCTGAAGTTGGAGACTTTTATCTCCCTCAACAACTTCAAACATCAGCTATCTGAGCAGCTAACCGATCGCTGCAGCTGTACATAGTCTATTGGTAAATAGCCCACCCTTTTCACCTACCTCATCCCCATACTGTTTTTATTTATTTACTTTTCTGCTCTTCTGTACACCAATATCTCTACCTGTACATGACCATCTGATCATTCATCACTCCAGTGTTAATCTGCAAAATTGTAATTATTTGCCTACCTCCTCATGCCTTTTGCACACATTGTATATAGACCCCCCCTTTGTTTTCTACTGTGTTATTGACTTGTTAATTGTTTACTCCATGTGTAACTCTGTGTTGTCTGTTCACACTGCTATGCTTTATCTTGGCCAGGTCGCAGTTGCAAATGAGAACTTGTTCTCAACTAGCCTACCTGGTTAAATAAAGGTGTTCTCAACTAGCCTACCTGGTTAAATAAAGGTGTTCTCAACTGGCCCACCTGGTTAAATAAAGGTGTTCTCAACTGGCCCACCTGGTTAAATAAAGGTGTTCTCAACTGGCCCACCTGGTTAAATAAAGGTGTTCTCAACTGGCCCACCTGGTTAAATAAAGGTGTTCTCAACTGGCCCACCTGGTTAAATAAAGGTGTTCTCAACTGGCCCACCTGGTTAAATAAAGGTGTTCTCAACTGGCCCACCTGGTTAAATAAAGGTGTTCTCAACTGGCCCACCTGGTTAAATAAAGGTGTTCTCAACTGGCCCACCTGGTTAAATAAAGGTGTTCTCAACTGGCCCACCTGGTTAAATAAAGGTGTTCTCAACTAGCCTACCTGGTTAAATAAAGGTGTTCTCAACTGGCCCACCTGGTTAAATAAAGGTGTTCTCAACTGGCCCACCTGGTTAAATAAAGGTGTTCTCAACTAGCCCACCTGGTTAAATAAAGGTGTTCTCAACTAGCCTACCTGGTTAAATAAAGGTGTTCTCAACTAGCCTACCTGGTTAAATAAAGGTGTTCTCAACTAGCCTACCTGGTTAAATAAAGGTGTTCTCAACTAGCCTACCTGGTTAAATAAAGGTGTTCTCAACTAGCCTACCTGGTTAAATAAAGGTGTTCTCAACTAGCCTACCTGGTTAAATAAAGGTGTTCTCAACTAGCCTACCTGGTTAAATAAAGGTGTTCTCAACTAGCCTACCTGGTTAAATAAAGGTGAAATATATAAATAAAAAAGAAAGAAAGAAAATAACCAAAACCAAGAACAGTAAAATAGTAAAGAATAGTAAAGGACTGAACCCACCTCAGACCATTATAACAGTAGTAAAGGACTGAACCCACCTCAGACCATTATAACAGTAGTAAAGGACTGAACCCACCTCAGACCATTATAACAGTAGTAAAGGACTGAACCCACCTCAGACCATTATAACAGTAGTAAAGGACTGAACCCACCTCAGACCATTATAACAGTAGTAAAGGACTGAACCCACCTCAGACCACAGTACAGTAGTAAAGGACTGAACCCACCTCAGACCATTATAACAGTAGTAAAGGACTGAACCCACCTCAGACCATTATAACAGTAGTAAAGGACTGAACCAACCTCAGACCATTATAACAGTAGTAAAGGACTGAACCCACCTCAGACCACAGTACAGTAGTAAAGGACTGAACCCACCTCAGACCATTATAACAGTAGTAAAGGACTGAACCCACCTCAGACCATTATAACAGTAGTAAAGGACTGAACCCACCTCAGACCATTATAACAGTAGTAAAGGACTGAACCCACCTCAGACCATTATAACAGTAGAGTAGTAAAGGACTGAACCCACCTCAGACCATTATAACAGTAGTAAAGGACTGAACCCACCTCAGACCATTATAACAGTAGAGTAGTAAAGGACTGAACCCACCTCAGACCATTATAACAGTAGTAAAGGACTGAACCCACCTCAGACCATTATAACAGTAGTAAAGGACTGAACCCACCTCAGACCATTATAACAGTAGTAAAGGACTGAACCCACCTCAGACCATTATAACAGTAGTAAAGGACTGAACCCACCTCAGACCATTATAACAGTAGTAAAGGACTGAACCCACCTCAGACCATTATAACAGTAGTAAAGGACTGAACCAACCTCAGACCATTATAACAGTAGTAAAGGACTGAACCCACCTCAGACCATTATAACAGTAGTAAAGGACTGAACCAACCTCAGACCATTATAACAGTAGTAAAGGACTGAACCCACCTCAGACCACAGTACAGTAGTAAAGGACTGAACCCACCTCAGACCATTATAACAGTAGAGTAGTAAAGGACTGAACCCACCTCAGACCATTATAACAGTAGTAAAGGACTGAACCAACCTCAGACCATTATAACAGTAGTAAAGGACTGAACCCACCTCAGACCATTATAACAGTAGTAAAGGACTGAACCCACCTCAGACCATTATAACAGTAGTAAAGGACTGAACCCACCTCAGACCATTATAACAGTAGTAAAGGACTGAACCCACCTCAGACCATTATAACAGTAGTAAAGGACTGAACCCACCTCAGACCACAGTACAGTAGTAAAGGACTGAACCCACCTCAGACCATTATAACAGTAGTAAAGGACTGAACCCACCTCAGACCATTATAACAGTAGTAAAGGACTGAACCAACCTCAGACCATTATAACAGTAGTAAAGGACTGAACCCACCTCAGACCACAGTACAGTAGTAAAGGACTGAACCCACCTCAGACCATTATAACAGTAGTAAAGGACTGAACCCACCTCAGACCATTATAACAGTAGTAAAGGACTGAACCCACCTCAGACCATTATAACAGTAGTAAAGGACTGAACCCACCTCAGACCATTATAACAGTAGAGTAGTAAAGGACTGAACCCACCTCAGACCATTATAACAGTAGTAAAGGACTGAACCCACCTCAGACCATTATAACAGTAGAGTAGTAAAGGACTGAACCCACCTCAGACCATTATAACAGTAGTAAAGGACTGAACCCACCTCAGACCATTATAACAGTAGTAAAGGACTGAACCCACCTCAGACCATTATAACAGTAGTAAAGGACTGAACCCACCTCAGACCATTATAACAGTAGTAAAGGACTGAACCCACCTCAGACCATTATAACAGTAGTAAAGGACTGAACCCACCTCAGACCATTATAACAGTAGTAAAGGACTGAACCCACCTCAGACCATTATAACAGTAGTAAAGGACTGAACCCACCTCAGACCATTATAACAGTAGTAAAGGACTGAACCCACCTCAGACCACAGTACAGTAGTAAAGGACTGAACCCACCTCAGACCATTATAACAGTAGTAAAGGACTGAACCCACCTCAGACCATTATAACAGTAGTAAAGGACTGAACCAACCTCAGACCATTATAACAGTAGTAAAGGACTGAACCCACCTCAGACCACAGTACAGTAGTAAAGGACTGAACCCACCTCAGACCATTATAACAGTAGTAAAGGACTGAACCCACCTCAGACCATTATAACAGTAGTAAAGGACTGAACCCACCTCAGACCATTATAACAGTAGTAAAGGACTGAACCCACCTCAGACCATTATAACAGTAGAGTAGTAAAGGACTGAACCCACCTCAGACCATTATAACAGTAGTAAAGGACTGAACCCACCTCAGACCATTATAACAGTAGAGTAGTAAAGGACTGAACCCACCTCAGACCATTATAACAGTAGTAAAGGACTGAACCCACCTCAGACCATTATAACAGTAGTAAAGGACTGAACCCACCTCAGACCATTATAACAGTAGTAAAGGACTGAACCCACCTCAGACCATTATAACAGTAGTAAAGGACTGAACCCACCTCAGACCATTATAACAGTAGTAAAGGACTGAACCCACCTCAGACCATTATAACAGTAGTAAAGGACTGAACCAACCTCAGACCATTATAACAGTAGTAAAGGACTGAACCCACCTCAGACCATTATAACAGTAGTAAAGGACTGAACCAACCTCAGACCATTATAACAGTAGTAAAGGACTGAACCCACCTCAGACCACAGTACAGTAGTAAAGGACTGAACCCACCTCAGACCATTATAACAGTAGAGTAGTAAAGGACTGAACCCACCTCAGACCATTATAACAGTAGTAAAGGACTGAACCAACCTCAGACCATTATAACAGTAGTAAAGGACTGAACCCACCTCAGACCATTATAACAGTAGTAAAGGACTGAACCCACCTCAGACCATTATAACAGTAGTAAAGGACTGAACCAACCTCAGACCATTATAACAGTAGTAAAGGACTGAACCCACCTCAGACCATTATAACAGTAGTAAAGGACTGAACCAACCTCAGACCATTATAACAGTAGTAAAGGACTGAACCCACCTCAGACCACAGTACAGTAGTAAAGGACTGAACCCACCTCAGACCATTATAACAGTAGTAAAGGACTGAACCCACCTCAGACCATTATAACAGTAGAGTAGTAAAGGACTGAACCCACCTCAGACCATTATAACAGTAGTAAAGGACTGAACCCACCTCAGACCATTATAACAGTAGTAAAGGACTGAACCCACCTCAGACCACAGTACAGTAGTAAAGGACTGAACCCACCTCAGACCATTATAACAGTAGAGTAGTAAAGGACTGAACCCACCTCAGACCATTATAACAGTAGTAAAGGACTGAACCCACCTCAGACCATTATAACAGTAGAGTAGTAAAGGACTGAACCCACCTCAGACCATTATAACAGTAGTAAAGGACTGAACACACCTCAGACCATTATAACAGTAGTAAAGGACTGAACCCACCTCAGACCATTATAACAGTAGTAAAGGACTGAACCCACCCTCAAGACCATTATAACAGTAGTAAAGGACTGAACCCACCTCAGACCATTATAACAGTAGGAAAGGGACTGAACCCCTCAGACCATTATAACAGTAGTAAAGGACTGAACCCACCTCAGACCATTATAACAGTAGTAAAGGACTGAACCCACCTCAGACCATCAGTACAGTAGTAAGGACTGAACCCACCTCAGACCACAGTACAGTAGTAAGGACTGAACCCACCTCAGACCATTATAACAGTAGAGTAGTAAAGGACTGAACCCACCTCAGACCATTATAACAGTAGATGTAGTCAAGGAACGAACCCACCTCAGACCATTATAGTACAGTAGTAAAGGACTGAAACCACCTCAGACCATTATAACAGTAGTAAAGACTGAACCCATCAGACCATTATAACAGTAGTAAAGGACTGAACCCACCTCAGACCATTATA
>NW_022262625.1:49307-70906 GCF_002021735.2 Oncorhynchus kisutch | reverse complement strand
CTCTCTCTCCCCTGCTCCTCCCTCCCTCTCTCTCTCCCCTGCTCCCTCCCTCCCTCTCTCTCTCGCCCTGCTCTCCCCCCCCTCCCTCCCTCCCTCTCTCTCTCCCCTGCTCCCTCCCCTCCCTCTCTCTCTCCCCTGCTCCCTCCCTCCCTCTCTCTCTCCCCTGCTCCCTCCCTCCCCTCCCTCCTTTCTCAGTCTCTACACAGGATGGCCATCCAGAGCGGTGTAACTATCTTGATGTAACAGATACCAAGTGGTGAAGGATAATGGCTTCAGACCGTAAAAGCCCAGATCAATTATAAAGATGATATTTTGCAGGTCACAAAAAAACAGAGGAATATTTTGCCAGTTCATCCTCCTCTCGTGTCCTCTCCTCTCACCCGACCCCCCCCCCCCCCCCCCCCCCCTCCCCAGGGGTGGCAGAGATATGCTCAGTGTGGACGGCTCCAGGATGGGTTGTTTCACATAATAAATAATAGGCTGTGTTTTAAGAACGTTAATGACCTGCTAGTGTGTCTGTAACACCAGAGCTGTTCCCCCCCCGGGAGCTGCAGATGCAGGCTGGGAAATGGACGGGGACGAGGAGTAAAGGAGAGAGAGAGGGAGGTATTCACTCCTCGAGTGGCTCATTTTATATCATATTTATATCAGTACTCAGACATTTTCTGGTCGTGTCCGTCTGTCTGTTCTCTTTCAGAGTCTCATTAAATAAGGATTTTTTGTTCCTAGTTATTTTTCCTCTTGTGCGTTTCCTGTTAAACAGAAAGAGACTTTATATTCTGGTAATTCTGGACTTTCCATAAATTTCTTGGGTTTTTCCCAGAAATCCTGATTGGAATGTTCTGGAATCAGGAGGGATTCAGTAGGACATCTGGGAAACCTCATACCTTTCTGGAAAACCGGGGAATTTGGGGGAAAGTCTGCAAGACAATGACCATCAGGCTACATGACCTTGACCATCAGGCTACATGACCTTGACCATCAGGCTACATGACCTTGACCATCAGGCTACATGACCTTGACCATCAGGCTACATGACCTTGACCATCAGGCTACATGACCTTGACCATCAGGCTACATGACCTTGACCATCAGGCTACATGACCTTGACCATCAGGCTCCTCTGTCAGGTCCTCTTGGTCTCAAAAGGAGATTAGTGGCTTAAAAAGAAGATTTAAAAAATAAAATAAAACGCTGTGCCTCTAATCAGGCAAGATCCCTCACTTTCTCCCCCTCTCTCTCCCTAAACAGGCAAGATCCCTCACTTTCTCCCCCTCTCTCTCCCTAAACAGGCAAGATCCCTCACTTTCTCCCCCTCTCTCTCCCTAAACAGGCAAGATCCCTCACTTTCTCCCTAAACAGGCAAGATCCCTCACTTTCTCCCTAAACAGGCAAGATCCCTCACTTTCTCCCTAAACAGGCAAGATCCCTCACACTCTCCCTAAACAGGCAAGATCCCTCACTTTCTCCCTAAACAGGTAGGATCCCTCACTTTCTCCCTAAACAGGTAGGATCCCTCACTTTCTCCCTAAACAGGCAAGATCCCTCACTTTCTCCCTAAACAGGCAAGATCCCTCACTTTCTCCCTAAACAGGCAAGATCCCTCACTTTCTCCCTAAACAGGTAGGATCCCTCACTTTCTCCCTAAACAGGTAGGATCCCTCACTTTCTCCCTAAACAGGCAAGATCCCTCACTTTCTCCCTAAACAGGCAAGATCCCTCACTTTCTCCCCTTCTCTTTCTCCCTAAACAGGCAAGATCCCTCACTTTCTCCCCTTCTCTTTCTCCCTAAACAGGCAGGATCTCTCTCTCTTTCTCCCTAAACAGGCAGGATCTCTCTCTCTTTCTCCCTAAACAGGCAAGATCCCTCACTTTCTCCCTAAACAGGCAAGATCCCTCACTTTCTCCCTAAACAGGTAGGATCCCTCACTTTCTCCCTAAACAGGCAAGATCCCTCACTTTCTCCCCTTCTCTTTCTCCCTAAACAGGCAAGATCCCTCACTTTCTCCCTAAACAGGCAGGATCTCTCTCTCTTTCTCCCTAAACAGGCAGGATCTCTCTCTCTTTCTCCCTAAACAGGCAGGATCTCCCTCTCTTTCTCCCTAAACAGGCAGGATCTCCCTCTCTTTCTCCCTAAACAGGCAGGATCTCTCTCTCTTTCTCCCTAAACAGGCAGGATCTCTCTCTCTTTCTCCCTAAACAGGCAGGATCTCTCTCTCTTTCTCCCTAAACAGGCAGGATCTCTCTCTCTTTCTCCCTAAACAGGCAGGATCTCTCTCTCTTTCTACCTAAACAGGCAAGATCCCTCACTTTCTCCCCTTCTCTTTCTCCCTAAACAGGCAGGATCTCTCTCTCTTTCTCCCTAAACAGGCAGGATCTCTCTCTCTTTCTCCCTAAACAGGCAGGATCTCTCTCTCTTTCTCCCTAAACAGGCAGGATCTCTCTCTCTTTCTCCCTAAACAGGCAGGATCGCCCTCTCTTTCTCCCTAAACAGGTAGGATCTCTCTCTCTTTCTCCCTAAACAGGCAGGATCTCCCTCTCTTTCTCCCTAAACAGGCAGGATCTCTCTCTCTTTCTCCCTAAACAGGCAGGATCTCTCTCTCTCTTTCTACCTAAACAGGCAGGATCTCTCTCTCTTTCTACCTAAACAGGCAAGATCCCTCACTTTCTCCCCTTCTCTTTCTCCCTAAACAGGCAGGATCTCTCTCTCTTTCTCCCTAAACAGGCAGGATCTCTCTCTCTTTCTCCCTAAACAGGCAGGATCTCTCTCTCTTTCTCCCTAAACAGGCAGGATCGCCCTCTCTTTCTCCCTAAACAGGTAGGATCTCTCTCTCTTTCTCCCTAAACAGGCAGGATCTCCCTCTCTTTCTCCCTAAACAGGCAGGATCTCTCTCTCTTTCTCCCTAAACAGGCAGGATCTCTCTCTCTTTCTACCTAAACAGGCAGGATCTCTCTCTCTTTCTACCTAAACAGGCAGGATCTCTCTCTCTCTCTTTCTCCCTAAACAGGCAGGATCACTCTCTCTTTCTCCCTAAACAGGCAGGATCGCTCTCTCTGTCTTCATAAACAGGCAGGATCTCTCTCTCTCTCTCTCTCTCCCTAAACAGGTAGGATCTCTCTCTCTCTCTCCCTAAACAGGCAGGATCTCTCTCTCTCTCTCTCTTCCATCCTAAAAAGTCAATATCTCCCTCTCTTTCTCCCTAAACAGTCAGGATCTCTCTCTCTCTCTTTCTCTCCAAACAGGCAGGATCTCTCTTTCTTCCTCCCTGAACAGGCAGGATCTCTCTTTCTTCCTCCCTAAACAGGCAGGATCTCTCTCCCTCTCTTTCTCGATAAACAGGCAGGATCTCTCTCTCTCTTCCTCCCTAAACAAACAAGATCTCCATCTCTTTCTCCCTAAACAGGCAGGATCTCTCTCTCTTTCTCCCTAAACAGGCAGGATCTCTCCCTCTTTCTTCCTCCCTAAACAGGCAGGATCTCTCTCTCTCTTTCTCCCTAAACAGGCAGGATCTCTCCCTCTTTATTTCTCCTTAAACAGGCAGGACCTCTCTCTCTTCCTCCCTAAACAGGCAGGATCTCTCTCTCTTTCTCCCTAAACAGGCAGGATCTCTCTCTCTCCCTAAATAGGCAGGATCTCCCTCTCTCTCTTTGTCCCTAAACAGGCAGGATCTCTTTCTCCCTAAACAGGCAGGATCTCTCTTTCTCTCCTCCTTAAACAGGCAGGATCTCTCTCTCTCTCTCCTCCTTAAACAGGCAGGATCTCTCTCTCTTTCTCCCTAAACAGACAGGATCTCTCTCTCTTCCTCCCTAAACAGGCAGGATCTCTCTCTCTTCCTCCCTGAACAGGCAGGATCTCTCTCTCTTCCTCCCTAAACAGGAAGGATCTCTCTCTCTTCCTCCCTAAACAGGCAGGATATCTCTCTCTTCCTCCCTAAACAGGCAGGATCTCTCTCTCTTCCTCCCTGAACAGGCAGGATCTCTCTCTCTTCCTCCCTAAACGGGAAGGATCTCTCTCTCTTCCTCCCTAAACAGGCAGGATCTCTCTCTCTTCCTCCCTAAACAGGCAGGATCGCTCTTGCTCTCTCTTCCTCCCTAAACAGGCAGGATCTCTCTCTCTCTCTTCCTCCCTAAACAGGCAGGATCGCTCTCTCTCTCGTCCTCCCTAAACAGGCAGGATTTCTCTCTCTCTCTCCCTAAACAGGCAGGATCTCTCTTTCTTTCTCCCTAAACAGGCAGGATCTCTCTCTCTCTTCCTCCCTAAACAAGCAGGATCTCTCTCTCTTCCTCCCTAAACAGGCAGGATCTCCCTCTCTTTCTCCCTAAACAAGCAGGATCTCTCTCTCTCTTCCCTAAAAAGGCAGGATCTCTCTCTCTCTCTTCCCTAAACAGGCAGGATCTCTCTCTCTTCCTCCCTAAACAGGCAGGATCTCTCTCTCTTCCTCCCTAAACAGGCAGCATCGCTCTTGCTCTCTCGTCCTCCCTAAACAGGCAGGATCTCTCTCTCTTCCTCCCTAAACAGGCAGGATCTCTCTCTCTCTTCCTCCCTAAACAGGCAGGATCGCTCTCTCTCTCTTGTCCTCCCTAAACAGGCAGGATCTCTCTCTCTTTCTCCCTAAACAGGCAGGATTTCTCTCTCTCTCCCTAAACAGGCAGGATCTCTCTTTCTTCCTCCCTGAACAGGCAGGATCTCTCTCTCTCTTCCTCCCTAAACAGGCAGGATCTCTCTCCCTTCCTCCCTAAACAGGCAGGATCTCCCTCTCTTTCTCCCTAAACAGGCAGGATCTCTCTCTCCCTTCCTCCCTGAACAAACAAGATCTCCCTCTCTTTCTCCCTAAACAGGCAGGATCTCTCTCTCTCTTCCCTAAACAGGCAGGATCTCTCTCTCTCTCTTCCCTAAACAGGCAGGATCTCTCTCTCTCTCTTCCCTAAACAGGCAGGATCTCTCTCTCTCTTCCTCCCTAAACAGGCAGGATCTCCCTCTCTTTCTCCCTAAACAGGCAGGATCTCTCTCTCTCTTCCCTAAACAGGCAGGATCTCTCTCTCTCTCTTCCCTAAACAGGCAGGATCTCGCTCTCTTCCTCCCTGAACAGGCAGGATCTCTCTCCCTTCCTCCCTAAACAGGAAGGATCTCTCTCTCTTCCTCCCTAAACAGGCAGGATCTCTCTCTCTTCCTCCCTAAACAGGCAGGATCACTCTTGCTCTCTCGTCCTCCCTAAACAGGCAGGATCTCTCTCTCTTCCTCCCTAAACAGGCAGGATCGCTCTCTCTCTCTTGTCCTCCCTAAACAGGCAGGATCTCTCTCTCTTTCTCCCTAAACAGGCAGGATTTCTCTCTCTCTCCCTAAACAGGCAGGATCTCTCTTTCTTCCTCCCTGAACAGGCAGGATCTCTCTCTCTCTTCCTCCCTAAACAGGCAGGATCTCTCTCCCTTCCTCCCTAAACAGGCAGGATCTCCCTCTCTTTCTCCCTAAACAGGCAGGATCTCTCTCTCCCTTCCTCCCTGAACAAACAAGATCTCCCTCTCTTTCTCCCTAAACAGGCAGGATCTCTCTCTCTCTTCCCTAAACAGGCAGGATCTCTCTCTCTCTCTTCCCTAAACAGGCAGGATCTCTCTCTCTCTCTTCCCTAAACAGGCAGGATCTCTCTCTCTCTTCCTCCCTAAACAGGCAGGATCTCCCTCTCTTTCTCCCTAAACAGGCAGGATCTCTCTCTCTCTTCCCTAAACAGGCAGGATCTCTCTCTCTCTCTTCCCTAAACAGGCAGGATCTCGCTCTCTTCCTCCCTGAACAGGCAGGATCTCTCTCCCTTCCTCCCTAAACAGGAAGGATCTCTCTCTCTTCCTCCCTAAACAGGCAGGATCTCTCTCTCTTCCTCCCTAAACAGGCAGGATCACTCTTGCTCTCTCGTCCTCCCTAAACAGGCAGGATCTCTCTCTCTTCCTCCCTAAACAAGCAGGATCTCTCTCTCTCTTCCTCCCTAAACAGGCAGGATCGCTCTCTCTCTCTTGTCCTCCCTAAACAGGCAGGATCTCTCTCTCTTTCTCCCTAAACAGGCAGGATTTCTCTCTCTCTCCCTAAACAGGCAGGATCTCTCTTTCTTCCTCCCTGAACAGGCAGGATCTCTCTCTCTCTCTTCCTCCCTAAACAGGCAGGATCTCTCTCCCTTCCTCCCTAAACAGGCAGGATCTCTCTCTCCCTTCCTCCCTGAACAAACAAGATCTCCCTCTCTTTCTCCCTAAACAGGCAGGATCTCTCTCTCTCTTCCCTAAACAGGCAGGATCTCTCTCTCTCTCTTCCCTAAACAGGCAGGATCTCTCTCTCTCTCTTCCCTAAACAGGCAGGATCTCTCTCTCTTCCTCCCTAAACAGGCAGGATCTCTCTCTCTTTCTCCCTAAACAGGCAGGATCTCTCTCTCTCTCCTCCTCCCTAAACAGGCAGGATCTCTCTCTCTCTCTTCCCTAAACAGGCAGGATCTCTCTCTCTCTCCTCCTCCCTAAACAGGCAGGATCTCTCTCTCTTCCTCCCTAAACAGGCAGGATCGCTCTCTCTCTCTCTTCCTCCCTAAACAGGCAGGATCTCTCTCTCTCTCCTCCTCCCTAAACAGGCAGGATCTCTCTCTCTCCTCCTCCCTAAACAGGCAGGATCTCTCTCTCTCTCTCCTCCTCCCTAAACAGGCAGGATCTCTCTCTCTCTCTCCTCCTCCCTAAACAGGCAGGATCTCTCTCTCTCTCTTCCCTAAACAGGCAGGATCTCTCTCTCCCTTCCTCCCTAAACAGGCAGGATCTCTCTCTCTCTCTCTCCTCCTCCCTAAACAGGCAGGATCTCTCTCTCCCTTCCTTCCTAAACAGGAAGGATCTCTCTCTCTCTTCTTCCCTAAACAGGCAGGATCTCTCTCTCTTCCTCCCTAAACAGGCAGGATCTCTCTCTCTCTCTTCCTCCCTAAACAGGCAGGATCTCTCTCTCTTCCTCCCTAAACAGGCAGGATTTACACCCCTTCTGGTTCTCGTGTTCATCGAAGCTCCAGTTTAGTTGTTGGCCACCAGTCAAAGATAACAGCTGTACACTTTGTAGGTTCAGTGACCTCTAGCCCAGACCCTGGCAGCAGAGAGCTATCACTACCCACGGGACACAGCCATAATTAAACAACGTTTTGGGTCATCTTGAGGAGACAGGGAGGGAGGGAGGGAGATGGAAGTAGCAATATCGAGAGAGAGAGAGAGAGAGAGAGAGAGAGAGAGAGAGATAGAGAGGGGGAGCAGAGATCAAGATGGAGAGAGAGATGGAGGGGATGGAGAACGTGTGGAGAATGTGTTGGGAGTGAGAATCAAAATGGCCTCTCTGAAGACAGTGTCCAAAGGCCTCTGGTAATTCAACAGAACTACTCTGTGTCTGTGTCTCTCCGTCTCTGTGTCTCTCTGTCTCTGTGTCTCTGTGTCTGTGTCTCTGTGTCTCTGTCTCTTTGTCTCTGTCTGTGTCTCTGTGTCTCTCTGTCTGTGTCTCTGTGTCTCTGTGTCTCTGTCTGTGTCTCTGTGTCTCTGTCTGTGTCTCTGTCTCTGTGTCTCTGTGTTTCTGTGTCTCTTTGTCTCTGTCTGTGTCTCTGTGTCTCTGTGTCTCTGTCTGTGTCTCTGTGTCTCTCTGTCTGTGTCTCTGTGTCTCTCTGTCTCTCTGTCTCTGTGTCTGTGTCTCTCTGTCTCTGTGTCTCTCTTTCTCTGTGTCTGTGTCTCTGTCTGTGTCTCTGTGTCTGTGTCTCTGTCTCTGTCTCTGTGTCTCTGTCTCTCACTGTCTCTGTGTATGTGTCTCTGTCTGTGTCTCTCTGTGTCTGTGTCTCTGTCTCTGTCTGTGTCTCTGTGTCTGTGTCTCTGTGTCTCTATGTCTCCGTCTCTGTGTCTCTGTGTCTCTCTGTCTGTGTCTCTGTCTGTGTCTCTCTGTGTCTCTCTGTGTCTGTGTCTGTGTCTCTGTCTGTGTCTCTGTGTCTCTGTCTGTGTCTCTGTGTCTGTGTCTCTGTGTCTCTGTCTCTGTGTCTCTGTGTCTCTGTGTCTCTGTCTCTGTCTGTGTCTCTGTCTGTGCCTCTCTGTGTCTGTGTCTCTGTCTCTGTGCCTGTGTCTGTGTCTGTGTCTGTGTCTCTGTGTCTGTGTCTGTGTCTGTGTCTGTGTCTCTGTGTCTGTCTGTGTCTAGGGACAGTTTGAAGGGCTCTGGTCCAAAGTAGTGTAGTACACTATACAGGGAATAGGATGTAGTTTGAGAAACATCTGTCTAAACTTGGAGTCATTAAAACTAAGTGTATGTAAACTTCCGACTTCAACTGTATGTATTTGCAGGGTTCTCTTGTAAAATAGACCTTTGGTCTCAATGGAAATAAAAGGTGTTTTTCTCTCTGTGTGTCTCTGTGTCTCTGTCTCTGTGTGTCTCTGTGTGTCTCTCTGTGTCTCTGTGTGTCTCTCTGTGTCTCTGTCTCTGTGTGTCTCTGTCTCTGTGTGTCTCTGTGTGTCTCTGTGTGTCTCTCTGTGTCTCTCTGTGTCTCTCTGTGTCTCTGTGTGTCTCTCTGTGTCTCTGTGTGTCTCTCTGTGTCTCTGTGTGTCTCTCTGTGTCTCTGTGTGTCTGTGTCTCTGTGTGTCTCTGTGTGTCTCTGTCTCTGTGTGTCTCTGTGTGTCTCTGTGTGTCTCTGTCTCTGTGTGTCTCTGTCTCTGTGTGTCTCTGTGTGTCTCTGTGTGTCTCTGTGTGTCTCTGTGTGGCTCTGTCTCTGTGTGACTCTGTGTGTCTCTGTGTGTCTCTGTCTCTGTGTGTCTCTGTGTGTCTCTGTGTGTCTCTGTGTGCCTCTGTGTGTCTCTGTCTCTGTGTGTCTCTGTGTGCCTCTGTCTCTGTGTGTCTCTGTCTCTGTGTGTCTCTGTCTCTGTGTGTCTCTGTCTCTGTGTGTCTCTGTGTGTCTCTGTGTGCCTCTGTGTGTCTCTGTGTGCCTCCGTCTCTGTGTGTCTCTGTCTCTGTGTGTCTCTGTGTGTCTCTGTGTGCCTCTGTGTGTCTCTGTCTCTGTGTGTCTCTGTGTGTCTCTGTGTGCCTCTGTGTGTCTCTGTGTGTCTCTGTCTCTGTGTGTCTCTGTCTCTGTGTGTCTCTGTCTCTGTGTGTCTCTGTGTGTCTCTGTGTGTCTCTGTGTGTCTCTGTGTGCCTCTGTGTGTCTCTGTGTGTCTCTGTGTGTCTCTGTGTGTCTCTGTCTCTGTGTGTCTCTGTGTGCCTCTGTCTCTGTGTGTCTCTGTCTCTGTGTGTCTCTGTCTCTGTGTGACTCTGTCTCTGTGTGACTCTGTCTCTGTGTGACTCTGTCTCTGTGCGTCTCTCTCTGTGTGTCTCTGTGTGTCTCTGTGTGTCTCTGTGTGTCTCTGTCTCTGTGTGACTCTGTCTCTGTGCGTCTCTCTCTGTGTGTCTCTCTGTCTCTCTCTGTGTCTCTCTGTGTCTCTCTCTCTCTGTGTCTCTCTCTCTCTGTCTCTCTCTGTGTCTCTCTGTGTCTCTCTCTCTGTGTCTCTGTGTGTCTCTTTCTCTCTGTCTCTCTCTGTGTCTCTCTCTCTGCCCCTTCCCCATTATCTATATTAATAGACTGTAGAAGGTAATAGTCCCTATCGCCCGTTGAACTTGTAATTCTCTACATAATTGAATTGATCATTAACATGCGCTTGGTTTGTGTTCTTATCGTCTGTGCTGATGGCATTGTTCTAATGTGTTTTATGCCCTGGAAGGTCAAAACGTCAACTAATTCAAGGATTCATTTTCACCCACTGAACACTTCTGCTGATAACCACATGAAAACATGAGAGTATCCAGGGAGGACATTGTTCTGTTAGGTTTATAGAGTAATAAATGCATCACATGTTCCATTGTGAGGTATAGACCTCAGTGAGAGCAACATGTTGTCATGGCAGTGTGAGCTATAGACCTCAGTGAGAGCAACATGTTGTCATGGCAGTGTGAGCTATAGACCTCAGTGAGAGCAACATGTTGTCATGGCAGTGTGAGCTATAGATCTATTCTTATTGGCTCTTTGGGCCCTGCACAGTTTGTACTGTGGGGGGGTTAGGGACCTCCTGGTGGAAGAACCCTGTTTGGAACCAGCCAGACACTCAGGTTGTCATAGCGGTGAGAGCAACATGTTGTCATAGCAGTGAGAGCAACATGTTGTCATAGCAGTGAGAGCTGAGAGCAACATGTGGTCATAGCAGTGAGAGCTGAGAGCATCATGTTGTCATAGCAGTGAGAGCAACATGTTGTCATAGCAGTGAGATCAACATGTTGTCATAGCAGTGAGAGCTGAGAGCAACATGTTGTCATAGCAGTGAGATCAACTTGTTGTCATAGCAGTGAGATCAACATGTTGTCATAGCAGTGAGATCAACATGTTGTCATAGCAGTGAGATCAACATGTTGTCATAGCAGTGAGAGCAACAGGTTGTCATAGCAGTGAGAGCAACATGTTGTCATAGCAGTGAGAGCTGAGAGCAACATGTTGTCATAGCAGTGAGATCAACATGTTGTCATAGCAGTGAGATCAACATGTTGTCATAGCAGTGAGAGCAACAGGTTGTCATAGCAGTGAGAGCAACATGTTCTCATAGCAGTGAGAGCAACATGTTGTCATAGCAGTGAGAGCAACATGTTGTCATAGCAGTGAGAGCAACATGTTGTCATAGCAGTGAGAGCAACATGTTGTCATAGCAGTGAGAGCAACATGTTGTCATAGCAGTGAGATTTTTTATTTTATTTTTTTATTTTACCTTTATTTAACCAGGTAGGCAAGTTGAGAACAAGTTCTCATTTACAATTGCGACCTGGCCAAGATAAAGCAAAGCAGTTCGACAGATAAAACGACACAGAGTTACACATGGAGTAAAAACAAACATACAGTCAATAATGCAGTATAAACAAATCTATATACAATGTGAGCAAATGAGGTGAGAAGGGAGGTAAAGGCAAAAAAAGGCCATGATGGCAAAGTAAATACAGTATAGCAAGTAAAATACTGGAATGGTAGTTTTGCAATGGAAGAATGTGCAAAGTAGAAATAAAAAAATAATGGGGTGCAAAGGAGCAAAATAAATAAATAAATAAAAATTAAATACAGTTGGGAAAGAGGTAGTTGTTTGGGCTAAATTTTAGGTGGGCTATGTACAGGTGCAGTAATCTGTGAGCTGCTCTGACAGTTGGTGCTTAAAGCTAGTGAGGGAGATAAGTGTTTCCAGTTTCAGAGATTTTTGTAGTTCGTTCCAGTCATTGGCAGCAGAGAACTGGAAGGAGAGGCGGCCAAAGAAAGAATTGGTCTTGGGGGTGACTAGAGAGATATACCTGCTGGAGCGTGTGCTACAGGTGGGAGATGCTATGGTGACCAGCGAGCTGAGATAAGGGGGGACTTTACCTAGCAGGGTCTTGTAGATGACATGGAGCCAGTGGGTTTGGCGACGAGTATGAAGCGAGGGCCAGCCAACGAGAGCGTACAGGTCGCAATGGTGGGTAGTATATGGGGCTTTGGTGATAAAACGGATTGCACTGTGATAGACTGCATCCAATTTGTTGAGTAGGGTATTGGAGGCTATTTTGTAAATGACATCGCCAAAGTCGAGGATTGGTAGGATGGTCAGTTTTACAAGGGTATGTTTGGCAGCATGAGTGAAGGATGCTTTGTTGCGAAATAGGAAGCCAATTCTAGATTTAACTTTGGATTGGAGATGTTTGATATGGGTCTGGAAGGAGAGTTTACAGTCTAACCAGACACCTAAGTATTTGTAGTTGTCCACGTATTCTAAGTCAGAGCCGTCCAGAGTAGTGATGTTGGACAGGCGGGTAGGTGCAGGTAGCGATCGGTTGAAGAGCATGCATTTAGTTTTACTTGTATTTAAGAGCAATTGGAGGCCACGGAAGGAGAGTTGTATGGCATTGAAGCTTGCCTGGAGGGTTGTTAACACAGTGTCCAAAGAAGGGCCGGAAGTATACAGAATGGTGTCGTCTGCGTAGAGGTGGATCAGGGACTCACCAGCAGCAAGAGCGACCTCATTGATGTATACAGAGAAGAGAGTCGGTCCAAGAATTGAACCCTGTGGCACCCCCATAGAGACTGCCAGAGGTCCGGACAGCAGACCCTCCGACTTGACACACTGAACTCTATCAGAGAAGTAGTTGGTGAACCAGGCGAGGCAATCATTTGAGAAACCAAGGCTGTCGAGTCTGCCGATGAGGATATGGTGATTGACAGAGTCGAAAGCCTTGGCCAGATCAATGAATACGGCTGCACAGTAATGTTTCTTATCGATGGCGGTTAAGATATCGTTTAGGACCTTGAGCGTGGCTGAGGTGCACCCATGACCAGCTCTGAAACCAGATTGCATAGCAGAGAAGGTATGGTGAGATTCGAAATGGTCGGTAATCTGTTTGTTGACTTGGCTTTCGAAGACCTTAGAAAGGCACGGTAGGATAGATATAGGTCTGTAGCAGTTTGGGTCAAGAGTGTCCCCCCCTTTGAAGAGGGGGATGACCGCAGCTGCTTTCCAATCTTTGGGAATCTCAGACGACACGAAAGAGAGGTTGAACAGGCTAGTAATAGGGGTGGCAACAATTTCGGCAGATAATTTTAGAAAGAAAGGGTCCAGATTGTCTAGCCCGGCTCAACAGATCATCATGTTGTCATAGCAGTGAGAGCAACATGTTGTCATAGCAGTGAGAGCTGAGAACAACATGTTGTCATAGCAGTGAGAGCTGAGAACAACATGTTGTCATAGCAGTGAGAGCATCATGTTGTCATAGCAGTGAGAGCATCATGTTGTCATAGCAGTGAGAGCTGATAGCAACATGTTGTCATAGCAGTGAGAGCAACATGTTGACATAGCAGTGAGATCAACATGTTGTCATAGCAGTGAGATCAACATGTTGTCATAGCAGTGAGAGCAACATGTTGTCATAGCAGTGAGAGCAACATGTTGTCATAGCAGTGAGAGCTGAGAGCATCATGTTGTAATAGCAGTGAGAGTTGAGAGCAACAGGTTGTCATAGCAGTGAGAGCAACATGTTGTCATAGCAGTGAGAGCAACATGTTGTTATAGCAGTGAGAGCAACATGTTGTCATAGCAGTGAGAGCAACATGTGGTCATAGCAGTGAGAGCATCATGTTGTCATAGCAGTGAGAGCTGAGAGCAACATGTTGTCATAGCAGTGAGAGCATCATGTTGTCATAGCAGTGAGATCAACATGTTGTCATAGCAGTGAGATCAACATGTTGTCATAGCAGTGAGATCAACATGTTGTCATAGCAGTTAGAGCAACATGTTGTCATAGCAGTGAGAGCTGAGAGCATCATGTTGTCATAGCAGTGAGAGCAACATGTTGTCATAGCAGTGAGAGCAACATGTTGTCATAGCAGTGAGAGCAACATGTTGTCATAGCAGTGAGAGCTGAGAGCAACATGTTGTCATAGCAGTGAGAGCATCATGTTGTCATAGCAGTGAGAGCAACATGTTGTCATAGCAGTGAGAGCAACATGTTGTCATAGCAGTGAGAGCAACATGTTGTCATGGCAGTGAGAGCAACATGTTGTCATGGCAGTGAGAGCAACATGTTCACTCCAGTCAACATTCTAAATGACAGGTTCCAGAATGTTCCGACAGCTTATGAAGCCGTTGTCAGTGAACGCCGATATCGAGATCAATCCTTAGATCTGTTTTACTTCTTTGTCTCTTTTGCTGTTGTTGTTTCAACAGCTTCATCCACAAAAAATATTGATCTTACCTAGATATCTCTTAGAATGAATTGACTTGAAGTTTTACCGAGGTAAATTATCTTAGCGCACTGGCAGATAATATTGCAAATCGTTACCTATAAAAAAGGCTTGGTACAAGTCAGAATATCTTACAACAAGACACATTATCTTGGTGCATTTTCTGGGTGATCGAGATCAACTCAAAACAAGTCAATGCATTTTCTGGGTAAGAACTATCAACTCAAAACAAGTCAATGCATTTTCTGGGTAAAAACTATCAACTCAAAACAAGTCAATGCATTTTCTGGGTAAGAACTATCAACTCAAAACAAGTCAATGCATTTTCTGGGTAAGAACTATCAACTCAAAACAAGTCAATGCATTTTCTGGGTAAGAACTATCAACTCAAAACAAGTCAATGCATTTTCTGGGTAAGAACTATCAACTCAAAACAAGTCAATGCATTTTCTGGGTAAGAACTATCAACTCAAAACAAGTCAGTTTAACTTCATTATCTCAATACAGTAGCACAACATTCTAGATACGATTTCTCTGTTATTAGTGTTGAACATGTTGATATAATCATGTTCTATTCTGTCTCTTCTTTCAGTCCATCAATCCATTCTGTCCTCAATCTAGCCCTCTTCCATTCTGTCTCTTCTTTCAGTCCATCAATCCATTCTGTCCTCAATCTAGCCCTCTTCCATTCTGTCTCTTCTTTCAGTCCATCAATCCATTCTGTCCTCAATCTAGCCCTCTTCCATTCTGTCTCTTCTTTCAGTCCATCAATCCATTCTGTCCTCAATCTAGCCCTCTTCCATTCCGTCTCTTCTTTCAGTCCATCAATCCATTCTGTCCTCAATCTAGCCCTCTTCCATTCTGTCTCTTCTTTCAGTCCATCAATCCATTCTGTCCTCAATCTAGCCCTCTTCCATTCTGTCTCTTCTTTCAGTCCATCAATCCATTCTGTCCTCAATCTAGCCCTCCTCCATTCTGTCTCTTCTTTCAGTCCATCAATCCATTCTGTCCTCAATCTAGCCCTCTTCCATTCTGTCTCTTCTTTCAGTCCATCAATCCATTCTGTCCTCAATCTAGCCCTCTTCCATTCTGTCTCTTCTTTCAGTCCATCAATCCATTCTGTCCTCAATCTAGCCCTCTTCCATTCTGTCTCTTCTTTCAGTCCATCAATCCATTCTGTCCTCAATCTATCCCTCTTCCATTCTGTCTCTTCTTTCAGTCCATCAATCCATTCTGTCCTCAATCTAACCCTCTTCCATTCTGTCTCTTCTTTCAGTCCATCAATCCATTCTGTCCTCAATCTAGCCCTCTTCCATTCTGTCTCTTCTTTCAGTCCATCAATCCATTCTGTCCTCAATCTAGCCCTCTTCCATTCCATCTCTTCTTTCAGTCCATCAATCCATTCTGTCCTCAATCTAGCCCTCTTCCATTCTGTCTCTTCTTTCAGTCCATCAATCCATTCTGTCCTCAATCTAGCCCTCTTCCATTCTGTCTCTTCTTTCAGTCCATCAATCCATTCTGTCCTCAATCTAGCCCTCTTCCATTCTGTCTCTTCTTTCAGTCCATCAATCCATTCTGTCCTCAATCTAGCCCTCTTCCATTCCATCTCTTCTTTCAGTCCATCAATCCATTCTGTCCTCAATCTAGCCCTCTTCCATTCTGTCTCTTCTTTCAGTCCATCAATCCATTCTGTCCTCAATCTAGCCCTCTTCCATTCTGTCTCTTCTTTCAGTCCATCAATCCATTCTGTCCTCAATCTAGCCCTCTTCCATTCTGTCTCTTCTTTCAGTCCATCAATCCATTCTGTCCTCAATCTAGCCCTCTCCCATTCTGTCTCTTCTTTCAGTCCATCAATCCATTCTGTCCTCAATCTAGCCCTCTTCCATTCCGTCTCTTCTTTCAGTCCATCAATCCATTCTGTCCTCAATCTAGCCCTCTCCCATTCTGTCTCTTCTTTCAGTCCATCAATCCATTCTGTCCTCAATCTAGCCCTCTTCCATTCCATCTCTTCTTTCAGTCCATCAATCCATTCTGTCCTCAATCTAGCCCTCTTCCATTCTGTCTCTTCTTTCAGTCCATAAATCATTCGGTCCCTCATCCAGCCCTCTTCCATTCCATCTCTTCTTTCAGTCCATAAATTATTCAGTCCCTTATCCAGCCCTCCTATTCCCTATACAGTGCACTACAGTGGGTTGTGTCCCCAATGGCAGCCTATTCCCTATACAGTGCACTACAGTGGAGGCTGCTCCTGGGTGGACGGCTCATAATGGCTGGAATGGAGTGGATGGAACGGAGTGGATGGACTGGAGTGGATGGACTGGAGTGGATGGACTGGAGTGGATGGAATGGAGTGGATGGAGTGGAGTGGATGGAAATGGAGTGGATGGAATGGAGTGGATGGAGTGGAGTGGATGGAAATGGAGTGGATGGAATGGAGTAGAGTGGATGGAATGGAGTGGATGGAACGGAGTGGATGGAATGGAGTGGATGGAGTGGATGGAATGGAGTGGATGGAATGGAGTGCATGGAATGGAGTGGATGGAAATGGAGTCGATGGAACGGAGTGGAGTGGATGGAATGGATGGAATGGAGTGGATGGAACAGAGTGGATGGAATGGAGTGGATGGACTGGAGGGGATGGAATGGAGTGGATGGAATGGTGTGGATGGAATGGAGTGGATGGAATGGAGTGGATGGAATAGATTGGATGGAATGGAGTGGATGGAATGGAGTGCACGGAATGGAGTGGATGGAATGGAGTGGGTGGAATGGAGTGCATGGAATGGAGTGGATGGAACGGAGTGGATGGAACGAAGTGGATGGAACGAAGTGGATGGAATGGAGTGGATGGAACGAAGTGGATGGAGTGGATGGAACGGAGTGGAGTGGATGGAATGGAGTGGATGGAATGGAGTGGATGGAGTGGATGGAGTGGATGGAATGGAGTGGATGGAATGGAGTGGATGGAATGGAGTGGATGGAATGGTATGGATGGAGTGGATGGAATGGAGTGGATGGAATGGTATGGATGGAATGGAGTGGAGTGGATGGAATGGAGTGGATGGAATGGAGTGCATAGAATGGAGTGGATGGAATGGAGTGGATGGAATGGAGTGGATGGAATGGAGTGGATGGAGTGGATGGAATGGAGTGGATGGAATGGAGTGGATGGAGTGGATGGAATGGAAAGGATGGAATGGTATGGATGGAATGGAGTGGAGTGGAGTGGATGGAATGGAGTGGATGGAATGGAGTGGATGGAATGGAGTGGATGGAATGGAGTGGATGGAATGGTATGGATGGAATGGAGTGGATGGAATGGAGTGAATGGAGTGGATGGAATGGAGTGAATGGAGTGGAGTGAATGGAGTGGATGGAATGGAGTGGATGGAATGGAGTGAACGGAGTGGATGGAATGGAGTGGATGGAATGGAGTGGATGGAATGGAGTGGATGGAATGGAGTGCATGGAACGGTATCAAACGTGGTTTCCTGTCACACCCAGATCTGTTTCACCTGTCTTTGTGATTGACTCCACCCCCCTCCAGGTGTCGCCCATCTTCCCCATTATCCCCTGTGTATTTATACTCTTCCCCATTATCCCCTGTGTATTTATACACCCCTCCCCATTATCCCCTGTGTATTTATACTCTTCCCCATTATCCCCTGTGTATTTATACTCTTCCCCATTATCCCCTGTGTATTTATACTCTTCCCCATTATCCCCTGTGTATTTATACTCTACCCCATTATCCCCTGTGTATTTATACTCTACCCCATTATCCCCTGTGTATTTATACTCTACCCCATTATCCCCTGTGTATTTATACTCTTCCCCATTATCCCCTGTGTATTTATACTCTACCCAATTATCCCCTGTGTATTTATACTCTACCCCATTATCCCCTGTGTATTTATACGCTTCCCCATTATCCCCTGTGTATTTATACTCTTCCCCATTATCCCCTGTGCATTTATACTCTTCCCCATTATCCCCTGTGTATTTATACTCTACCCCATTATCCCCTGTGTATTTATACTCTACCCCATTATCCCCTGTGTATTTATACTCTCCTCCATTATCCCCTGTGTATTTATACTCTTCCCCATTATCCCCTGTGTATTTATACCTGTGTTCTCTGTTTGTCTGGTGCCAGTTTCATTTTGTTTCTTCGAGCCTACCAGCGTTTTTCCGCATCCTGTCTTTGTTCTAGTTCCTGTTTTCCCGGTTTTGACCTTTCTGTCTGCCCTGACCCTGAGCCTGCCTGCCGTTCTGTACCTTTCGGGCTCTGGATTACTGACCTCTGTCTGCCTCTTGAACCTGTTATTTGCCCCCCGCTCCTTTGTTTTTGTAATAGGGAATATGGTGCACTATGTAGGGAATAGGGTGCACTATGTAGGGAATAGGGTGCACTATGTAGGGAATAGGGTGCACAATGTAGGGAATAGGGTGCACTATGTAGGGAATAGGGTGCACAATGTAGGGAATAGGGTGCACTATGTAGGGAATAGGGTGCACAATGTAGGGAATAGGGTGCGCAATGTAGGGAATAGGGTGCACTATGTAGGGAATAGGGTGCACTATGTAGGGAATAGGGTGCACTATGTAGGGAATAGGGTGCGCAATGTAGGGAATAGGGTGCGCAATGTAGGGAATAGGGTGCACTATGTAGGGAATAGGGTGCACTATGTAGGGAATAGGGTGCACTATGTAGGGAATAGGGTGCACTATGTAGGGAATAGGGTGCACTATGTAGGGAATAGGGTGCACTATGTAGGGAATAGGGTGCACTATGTAGGGAATAGGGTGCACTATGTAGGGAATAGGGTGCACTACGTAGGGAATAGGGTGCACTGTGTAGGGAATAGGGGGCAATTTGGGACAGAGGCTGTGGGATTCTGTGTTTTACATTATAGCCATTACCATATATGTGATTAAATAATATCTGACGTTGGCTTATGTGAAGTATCTGCATTTGTGCACTTGAGCATCATCATGAGATTAAACAAATGCTTGCTACATCTACTTGCCTTTTTGTGTGTGTGACAAGATCTGAGTAACATGGTGTGACCAAAACTGTAGATAACAGCCCAGCAGATGCTTTGTCCTTGTGTTTGTATGTGACAATGTTGAGCACATGGTGTGACTTGCTGTAAACTTACAAAGTTGTGGTTAATCAGGTATAGGGAGGGGTGGTCATCACGAGGTTTAACTGAGATGGAAAAATACTGAACAACACAATAGCAGGAACTGAGCAACTGTTATAACTAGGGTGTGATACCAGAACAGTAAGGATCTATACATCGACAGAGGGGACCCGCCTGAGCGCCTGCGATAGGCTGAGCAGGTCTAAACCACGCCCAGCCTCTACTGTGATAGGCCAACAGACGGGTTGGAACTATGTCTATCACAGTATAAGAACAGCTGTTTTACATACATCTGGTCAGTTCTCTGTTCTGCCCTGTGTGGTAATACAGTGAGCCCGTATATACGAAAGTTGCATTTGTCATTTATTAGCTAATAAAAAGTGCATAGAGTATAATCAGTGACTCAGTGTTATAACTTGTTCTGATACCAGATTGGAATTGACGCAACCCTAAAAAAGACCCCATCATTCTTCAAACACGCTGAACTTTTACAAGTAGCTGGTAAAAACTATTAAAAACACTTCGTCTCGATCCAATATTGAATTTATATTTAAATTTCTTAAATTAGCACAGTCCTTTTCCCCGTCGTCTGTTAGAACTGGAACGGTAGAATCCAAACAGTTTGACAATTCAAATTGGTTTCAAATGTGAAAGATTCTTAAACAGTCTCTAAGAGTTCTGAGTTTTGGGAGGGAAGGAGGGCGTGAGAGAGATAGAGAGAGAGACAGAGAGAGAGACAGAGAGAGAGAGAGAGAGAGAGAGAGATGGAGGACGGGCAGGAGAGAGAGAGAGAGAGAGAGAGAGAGAGAGAGAGAGAGAGAGATGGAGGAAGGGCAGGAGAGAGAGAGAGAGAGAGAGAGAGAGAGAGAGAGAGAGAGAGAGAGATGGAGGAAGGGCAGGAGAGAGAGAGAGAGAGATGGAGGAAGGGCAGGAGAGAGAGAGAGAGAGAGAGAGAGATGGAGGACGGGCAGGAGAGAGAGAGAGATGGAGGAAGGGCAGAGAGAGAGAGAGAGAGAGAGAGATGGAGGACGGGCAGGAGAGAGAGAGAGAGATGGAGGACGGGCAGGAGAGAGAGAGAGATGGAGGACGGGCAGGAGAGAGAGAGAGAGAGAGAGAGAGAGAGAGAGATGGAGGAAGGGCAGGAGAGAGAGAGAGAGATGGAGGAAGGGCAGGAGAGAGAGAGAGAGAGAGAGAGAGAGAGAGAGATGGAGGACGGGCAGGAGAGAGAGAGAGAGAGAGAGATGGAGGAAGGGCAGGAGAGAGAGAGAGATGGAGGACGGGCAGGAGAGAGAGAGAGAGAGAGATGGAGGACGGGCAGGAGAGAGAGAGAGAGAGAGAGAGAGATGGAGGACGGGCAGGAGAGAGAGAGAGAGAGAGAGATGGAGGATGGGCAGGAGAGAGAGAGAGTGAGAGAGAGAGAGAGAGAGAGAGAGATGGAGGAAGGGCAGGAGAGAGAGAGAGAGATGGAGGACGGGCAGGAGAGAGAGAGAGATGGAGGATGGGCAGGAGAGAGAGAGAGAGAGAGAAAGAGAGAGAGAGAGAGAGATAGAGAGAGAGAGAGAGAGAGAGAGAGAGAGAGAGAGAGAGATGGAGGAAGGGCAGGAGAGAGAGAGAGAGAGATGGAGGAAGGGCAGGAGAGAGAGAGAGAGAGAGAGAGAGAGAGAGATGGAGGAAGGGCAGGAGAGAGAGAGAGAGAGATGGAGGACAGGCAGGAGAGAGAGAGAGAGAGAGATGGAGGACAGGCAGGAGAGAGAGGGAGAGAGATGGAGGACTGGCAGGAGAGAGAGAGAGAGATGGAGGACTGGCAGGAGAGAGAGGGAGAGAGATGGAGGACTGGCAGGAGAGAGAGAGAGAGATGGAGGATGGGCGGGAGAGAGAGAGAGATGGAGGACAGGCAGGAGAGAGAGGGAGAGAGATGGAGGACTGGCAGGAGAGAGAGAGAGAGAGAGAGATGGAGGACGGGCAGGAGAGAGAGAGAGAGAGATGGTGGAAGGGTTTTGGGGGAAGGGCCTGAGAAAAGAAATTGCACTGTGATGATTTCAACACCATCATTTCAACTCTCTAAGCGTTGATACTCGAGAGATGGTTGGATGTAAAATATGCAGCCCCCCTTCTAGCACGCTGCTGCCTAAATTTAGATTGAATATAAATTAAGCCCCTTGTCTGATATGAACTGTGTAAGATCTGTGCCAGGGGAATATAGACTCTTTTGGAGGGAGTTCAATGATAGATCATTTAGTAGCAATCTACCCCCTCCAGACTCTCCTATCCTCTACCCTACCTCCTACGCCCTCCAGACTCTCCTACCCTCTACCCTACCCCCTACCCCCTCCAGACTCTCCTATCCTCTACCCTACCCCCTACCTTACCCCCTCCAGACTCTCCTACCCTCTACCCTATCCCCTACCCCCTCCAGACTCTCCTATTCTCTACCCTACCCTCTACCCCCTCCAGACTCTCCTACCCTCTACCCTACCCTCTACCCCTCCAGACTCTCCTACCCTCTACCCTACCTTCTACCCCCTCCAGACTCTCCTACCCTCTACCCTACCCTTTACCCCTTCCAGACTCTCCTACCCTCTACCCTACCTTCTACCCCCTCCAGACTCTCCTACACTCTACCCTACCCTCTACCCCCTCCAGACTCTCCTACCCTCTACCCTACCTTCTACCCCCTCCAGACTCTCCTACCCTCTCCCCTCTCCTCCCCTCT
>NW_022262625.1:45000-46707 GCF_002021735.2 Oncorhynchus kisutch | reverse complement strand
TCTCCGGACAAGCTTTTTTCCGGATGCCCCAAACAATCAGAAAGGGGATTCATCAGAGAAAATGACTTTACCCAGTCCTCAGCAGTCCAATCCCTGTACCTTCTGCAGAATATCAGTCTGTCGCTGATGTTTTTCCTGGAGAGAAGTGGCTTCTTTGCTGCCCTTCTTGACACCAGGCCATCCTCCAAAAGTCTTCACCTCACTGTGCGTGCAGATGCACTCACACCTGCCTGCTGCCATTCCTGAGCAAGCTCTGTACTGGTGATGCCCTGATCCCGCAGCTGAATCAACTTTAGGAGACGGTCCTGGCGCTTGCTGGACTTTTTTTGGCGCCCTGAAGCCTTCTTCACAACAATTGAACCGCTCTCCTTGTAGTTCTTGATGATCCGATAAATGGTTGATTTAGGTGCGATCTTACTGGCAGCAATATCCTTGCCTGTGAAGCCTTTTTGTGCAAAGCAATGATGATGGCATGTGTTTCTTTGCAGGTAACCATGGTTGACAGAGGAAGAACAATGATTCCAAGCATCACAGTCCTTTTGAAGCTTCCAGTCTGTAATTCGAAGTTAATCAGCATGACAGAGTGATCTCCAGCCTTGTCCTCGTCAACACTCACACCTGTGTTAACGAGAGAATCACTGACATGATGTCAGCTGGTCCTTTTGTGTCAGGGCTGAAATGTAAATGTGTTTTTGGGGGATTCAGTTCATTTGCATGGCAAAGAGGGACTTTGCAATTAATTGCAAATTCATCTGATCACTCTTCTTAACATTCTGGAGTATATGCAGATTACCATCATCATACAACCTGAGGCAGCAGACTTTGTGAAAATTAATATTTGTGTCATTCTTGAAATTTTGGGCCACGACTGTAGTCCACTATGTAGGGAATAGGGTTCTATAGGGCTCTGGTCTAAAGTAGTGCACTATGTAGGGAATAGGGTTCCATAGGGCTCTGGTCTAAAGTAGTGCACTATGTAGGGAATAGGGTTCTATAGGGCTCTGGTCTAAAGTAGTGCACTATGTAGGGAATAGGGTTCTATAGGGCTCTGGTCTAAAGTAGTGCACTATGTAGGGAATAGGGTTCCATAGGGCTCTGGTCTAAAGTAGTGCACTATATAGGGAATAGGGTTATATAGGGCTCTGGTCTAAAGTAGTGCACTATATAGGGAATAGGGTTCCATAGGGCTCTGGTCTAAAGTAGTGCACTATATAGGGAATAGGGTTCTATAGGGCTCTGGTCTAAAGTAGTCCACTATGTAGGGAATAGGGTTCTATAGGGCTCTGGTCTAAAGTAGTGCACTATATAGGGAATGGGGTTATATAGGGCTCTGGTCTAAAGTAGTGCACTATGTAGGGAATAGGGTTCTATAGGGCTCTGGTCTAAAGTAGTGCACTATGTAGGGAATAGGGTTCCATAGGGCTCTGGTCTAAAGTAGTGCACTATATAGGGAATAGGGTTATATAGGGCTCTGGTCTAAAGTAGTGCACTATATAGGGAATAGGGTTCCATAGGGCTCTGGTCTAAAGTAGTGCACTATATAGGGAATAGGGTTCTATAGGGCTCTGGTCTAAAGTAGTCCACTATGTAGGGAATAGGGTTCTATAGGGCTCTGGTCTAAAGTAGTGCACTATATAGGGAATAGGGTTATATAGGGCTCTGGTCTAAAGTAGTGCACTATATAGGGAATAGGGTTCCATAGGGCTC
>NW_022262625.1:37500-40000 GCF_002021735.2 Oncorhynchus kisutch | reverse complement strand
AGGAGAGAAAGAGGAGGGAAAGAGGAGGGAAAGAGGAGAGAAAGAGGAGAGAAAGAGGAGAGAAAGAGGAGAGAAAGAGGAGGGAAAGAGGAGAGAAAGAGGAGGGAAAGAGGAGAGAAAGAGGAGAGAAAGAGGAGGAAGAGGAGGGAAAGAGGAGGGAAAGAGGAGAGAAAGAGGAGAGAAAGAGGAGAGAAAGAGGAGAGAAGAGGAGGGAAAGAGGAGAGAAAGAGGAGGGAAGAGGAGGGAAAGAGAGGGGAAGAGGAGAGAAAGAGAGGGGAAGAGGAGAGAAAGAGGAGAGAAAGAGGAGAGAAAGAGGAGGGAAAGAGGAGAGAAAGAGGAGAGAAAGAGGAGGGAAAGAGGAGGAAAGAGGAGAGAAAGAGGAGGGAAAGAGGAGGGAAAGAGGAGAGAAAGAGGAGGGAAAGAGGAGAGAAAGAGGAGAGAAAAGGAGGGAAGAGGAGAGAAAGAGGAGGGAAAGAGGAGAGAAAGAGGAGAGAAAGGAGGGAAGGGAGGAAAGAGGAGGAAAGAGGAGGAAAGAGGAAGAAAAGGATGGAAAGAGGAGAGAAAGAGGAGAGAAAGAGCCAGAGAGAAAGAGCCAGAGAGAAAGAGCCAGAGAGAGAGAGACAGAGAGAGAGAGAGAGAGAGAGAGAGAGAGAGACAGAGAGAGAGAAAGAGCGAGAGCGAGACAGAGAGAGAGAGTGAGAGAGAGAGAGAGAGAGAGAAAGAGTGAGAGAGAGAGACAGAGAGAGACAGAGAGAGAGAGGGGGGGGGAGAAAGAGCAGGGAGAAAGAGCCAGAGAGAGAGAGACAGAGAGAGAGAGAGAGAGGGGGGGGGAGAGAAAGAGCGAGAGAGAGAGAGAGCAAGAGAGAGAGAGACAGAGAGAGAGAGAAAGAGCGAGAGCGAGGGCGAGACAGAGAGAGAGAGAGAGAGAGGGAGAAAGAGAGCAAGAGAGAGAGAGAGAGAGACAGAGAGAGAGAGACAGAGAGAGAGAGAGAGAGAGCAAGAGAGAGAGCAAGAGAGAGAGAGAGAGAGAGAGACACAGAGAGAGAGAGAGAGAGAGAGAGAGAGAGAGATGGTTAGATATTAAAGATACTGTGTTTCTCTACTCAGACAGTATCATAGCTCTAATTGTATCTCTCTTGTTAGTCGCGGTCTATTCCCGTGTAATTAGAGGGTGATTCAGCGTGTGTACCAGCGCTGGCTGGGAACGTTGATGTACCTTTTGAGTGTTCTCCAGACACAGAGTCAAGCCCATAGAGATACTATGTAATTACTAGAGGGGCCTTGTCATAAAACCTTCATAGTTCCAGAAGCGGACTGAAAACGGCAGCCATATTGCTCAGGGACAAATCCTAACCAGTCCAATTTGAATGAATGACAGTTGAGATATAATCCTTGTTGTTTACTTACGGAGGAAAATGAAAGTAAGGAATTTGACGTTTTAGAATTGAAAACAGACCATAAATTCCAAGATGTTTGTTTTTCTTGGAAAGCTGTTGTTGCTATGATATGATACAACTTTAGATCTTGTCTAGGTCCTATCGTCTAATGATTTCAGCTGTGAATGACAGCCACACACTTCTGCTGAAGTCGGTCCCTCTCCTTGTTCGGGCGGTGCTCGGCGTTCGACGTCACCGGTCTTCTAGCCATCATTGATCCGTTTTTCATTTTCCATTGGTTTTGTCTTGTCTTCCCACACACCTGTTTTCAATCCCATTCATTACCTGTTGTGTATTTAACCCTCTGTTTCCCCTCATGTCTTGGTCAGAGATTGTTTTATTGTCAGTGTTGTTTATTTGTTGTGTTGGTGAGCGACGAGTCCTCGTACTCATGTTTTTTCATGTCTGTACTGTTTAGTGTTATGGAGCATGTTCTGTTGACTTAAAAGACTCCATTTACAGTCTATTTTGACTCTCCTGCACCTGACTTCCCTGCCACCTATACACACGGCGCTGACATTACGGCTCTGCCCCCGGGGACTCCGTTTTGACTCTCCTGCACCTGACTTCCCTGCTACCTATACACACGGCGCTGACATTACGGCTCTGCCCCCGGGGACTCCGTTTTGACTCTCCTGCACCTGACTTCCCTGCCACCTATTCACACGGCGCTGACATTACGGCTCTGCCCCCGGGGACTCTGTTTTGACTCTCCTGCACCTGACTTCCCTGCCACCTATTCACACGGCGCTGACATTACTGCTCTGCCCCTCGGGGACTCCGTTTTGGACTCTCCTGCACCTGACTTCCCTGCCACCTATTCAAACGGCGCTGACATTACTGCTCTGCCCCTCGGGGACTCCGTTTTGACTCTCCTGCACCTGACTTCCCTGCCACCTATTCACACGGCGCTGACATTACTGCTCTGCCCTCGGGGACTCCGTTTTGACTCTCCTGCACCTGACTTCCCTGCCACCTATACACACGGCGCTGACATTACGGCTCTGCCCCCGGGGACTCTGTTTTGACTCTCCTGCACCTGACTTCCCTGCCACCTATACACA
>NW_022262625.1:30000-32500 GCF_002021735.2 Oncorhynchus kisutch | reverse complement strand
ACGGATGGCACTGTGATAGACTGCATCCAGTTTGCTGAGTAGAGTGTTGGAAGCCATTTTGTAGATGACATCGCCGAAGTCGAGGATCGGTAGGATAGTCAGTTTACTAGGGTAAGCTTGGCGGCGTGAGTGAAGGAGGCTTTGTTGCGGAATAGAAAGCCGACTCTTGATTTGATTTTCGATTGGAGATGTTTGATATGAGTCTGGAAGGAGAGTTTGCAGTCTAGCCAGACACCTAGGTACTATAACAACCCAACACTAGGTTACTGTAGACTATAACAACCCAACACCAGGTTACTGTAGTCTATAACAACCCAACACTAGGTTACTGTAGTCTATAACAACCCAACACTAGGTTACTGTCTACTGTAGTCTATAACAACCCAACACCAGGTTACTGTAGTCTATAACAACCCAACCCCAGGTTACTGTAATCTATAACAACCCACCACCAGGTTACTGTAGTCTAAAACAACCCACCACCAGGTTACTGTAGTCTATAACAACCCAACACTAGGTGACTGTCTACTGTAGTCTATAACAACCCAACACCAGGTTACTGTCTACTGTAATCTATAACAACCCAACACCAGGTTACTGTAGTCTATAACAACCCAACACCAGGTTACTGTAGTCTATAACAACCCAACACCAGGTTACTGTAGTCTATAACAACCCAACACCAGGTTACTGTCTACTGTAGTCTATAACAACCCAACACCAGGTTACTGTAGTCTATAACAACCCAACACCAGGTTACTGTAGTCTATAACAACCCAACACCAGGTTACTGTAGTCTATAACAACCCAATACCAGGTTACTGTAATCTATAACAACCCAACACCAGGTTAGTGTAATCTATAACAACCCAACACCAGGTTACTGTAGTCTATAACAACACACCATCAGGTTACTGTAGTCTAAAACAACCCAACACCAGGTTACTGTAATCTATAACAACCCAACACCAGGTTACTGTAATCTATAACAACCCAACACCAGGTTACTGTAATCTATAACAACCCAACACCAGGTTACTGTAATCTATAACAACCCAACACCAGGTTACTGTCTACTGTAATCTATAACAACCCAACACCAGGTTACTGTAGTCTATAACAACCCAACACCAGGTTACTGTAATCTATAACAACCCAACACCAGGTTACTGTAGTCTATAACAACCCAACACCAGGTTACTGTAGTCTATAACAACCCAACACCAGGTTACTGAAGTCTATAACAACCCAACACCAGGTTACTGTAGTCTATAACAACCCAACACCAGGTTACTGTCTACTGTAGTCTATAACAATCCACCATCAGGTTACTGTAGTCTAAAACAACCCAACACCAGGTTACTGTAGTCTATAACAACCCAACACTAGGTTACTGTCTACTGTAGTCTATAACAACCCAACACCAGGTTACTGTCTACTGTAATCTATAACAACCCACTACTTTAGACACTATTCCCTATATAGCGCACTACTTTAGACCCTATTCCCTATATAGTGCACTACTTTAGACACTAATCCCTATATAGTGCACCACTTCAGACCATATTCCCTGTATAGTGCACTACTTCAGACCATATTCCCTGTATAGTGCACTACTTTAGACCCTATTCCCTATATAGTGCACTACTTTAGACCCTATTCCCTATATAGTGCACTACTCTAGACCCTATTCCCTATATAGTGCACTACTTTAGACCCTATTCCCTATATAGTGCACCACTTCAGACCATATAATCCCTGTATAGTGCCCTACTCTAGACCGTATTCCCTATATAGTGCACTACTTTAGACCGTATTCCCTATATAGTGCACTACTTTAGACCAGAGGCCAATTAGCCCTATATGGTCATTAAGGAAGGGAAAGGGGGGATACCGAGTCAGTTGGACACCTGAATGCTAGGAACTGAACCCCTCTGAATCAGACAGGTGTGTTAGGAACTGAACCCCTCTGAATCAGACAGGTGTGTTAGGAACTGAACCCCTCTGAATCAGACAGGTGTGTTAGGAACTGAACCCCTCTGAATCAGACAGGTGTGTTAGGAACTGAACCCCTCTGAATCAGACAGGTGTGTTAGGAACTGGTGTGTTGGGAACTGAACCCCTCTGAATCAGACAGGTGTGTTGGGAACTGGTGTGTTGGGAACTGAACCCCTCTGAATCAGACAGGTGTGTTAGGAACTTAACCCCTCTGAATCAGACAGATGTGTTAGGAACTGAACCCCTCTGAATCAGACAGGTGTGTTAGGAACTGAACCCCACTGAATCAGACAGGTGTGTTAGGAACTGAACCCCTCTGAATCAGACAGGTGTGTTAGGAACTGAACCCCACTGAATCAGACAGGTGTGTTAGGAACTGAACCCCTCTGAATCAGACAGGTGTGCTAGGAACTGAACTCCTCTGAATCAGACAGGTGTGTTAGGAACTGAACCTCTCTGAATCAGACAGGTGTGTTAGGAACTGAACCCCTCTGAATCAGAC
>NW_022262625.1:0-25000 GCF_002021735.2 Oncorhynchus kisutch | reverse complement strand
TAGAACCAGACCTCTCAACCCTCCTCTACCTTAGAACCAGACCCCTCAACCCTCATCTACCCTCCTCTACCTTTGAACCAGACCCCTCAACCCTCTTCTACCTCCTCTACCATAGAACCAGACCCCTCAACCCTCCTCTAACCTCCTCTACCTCCTCAACCCTCCTCAATCCTCCTCTACCTTAGAACCAGACCCCTCAACACTCCTCTACCCTCCTCTACCTTAGAACCAGACCTCTCAACCCTCCTCTACCTTAGAACCAGACCCCTCAACCCTCATCTACCCTCCTCTACCTTTGAACCAGACCCCTCAACCCTCCTCTACACTCCTCTACCTTAGAACCAGACCCCTCTACCCTCCTCTACCTTAGAACCAGACCCCTGTGCGTGCGTGCGTGCGTGCGTGTGTGTGTGTGTGTGTGTGTACAGCAGCGGTGAGTGTTTTGATATGTACAGAGCTGAGTACAGACGGGTCTTATCTTAACTGGGATCTATGTTGAACCAAGCATCCTTCACCTAGCAGCAGATATGGACACCCGCTTCTCAATGGTAGCTGTAGGAAGGATGAAGGGAGGGATGGAGAGGAGTGCCTGGTGGAGATTAGCTGAGAGAGAGAGAGAGAGAGAGAGAGAGAGAGAGAGAGGAAGAGGGGGGAGAGACAGATAGAGAGAGAGAGAGAGAGAGAGAGAGAGAGGGGAGAGAGAGAGAGGGGAGAGAGAGAGAGAGAGAGAGAGAGAGAGGGGGGAGAGAGAGAGACGGGAGAGATAGAGAGAGAGAGAGAGAGAGAGAGAGAGAGAGAGAGGGATAGAGAGGAAGAGGGGGGAGAGACAGATAGAGAGAGAGAGAGAGAGAGAGAGAGAGAGAGGGGAGAGAGTGAGAGAGAGATAGGGGAGAGAGTGAGAGAGAGAGAGAGAGAGAAAGAGAGAGAGAGAGAGGGGAGAGATAGAGAGGAAGAGGGGGAGAGACAGAGAGAGAGAGAGAGAGAGAGAGAGAGAGAGAGAGAGAGAGAGAGAGAGGAAGAGGAAGAGGAAGAGGGGGAGATAGAGATAGAGAGAGATAGAGAGAGAGAGAGAGAGAGAGAGAGAGAGAGAGAGAGAGAGAGAGAGACAGAGAGAGAGAGAGAGAGAGAGAGAGAGAGAGAGAGAGAGAGAGAGAGAGAGAGGGCAGTACACTACCTATATGGCTCTGATTACATGCTAGTTGTCTTCATGTCTCTCTCCAGGTTGAATTAAGACATATACCTAGAGACATACACACACACAGACTGACTGACGCAGCAGGCTCATAGAATAGATTTGAAGAACTCATATTTAAATGCAAGGAGAGTTGACCCACTAGAATAACACACATTATCCCTCAGATCCCCCATCCTCATTGTCTTTCTACTTGGAGGAGTGAGCAACACAGGCACTAGAATAACACACATTATCCCTCAGATCCCCCATCCTCATTGTCTTTCTACTTGGAGCTATGTGAGCAACACAGGCCCTAGAATAACAAACATTATCCCTCAGATCCCCCATCCTCATTGTCTTTCTACTTGGAGGAATGTGAGCAACACAAGGTGGGTGGAGTGTGTGTGTCTAAAAGGGGAATGATGATGAGCTTTATTGATTGGTGTGTGATATCCAGGGACGTTCTACTGCATAACACAACAAAACACATCGCTGCTCTCAATCAGACAGAACAACCATTCCACCTATTAAAGGAGAACTAGAGGCAGGAAGTACTGAAAGCTGAAGGCAGGAAGTACTGAAAGCAGAAGGCAGGAAGTACTGAAAGCTGAAGGCAGGAAGTACTGAAAGCAGAAGGCAGGAAGTACTGAAAGCAGAAGGCAGGAAGTACTGAAAGCAGAAGGCAAGAGGTACTGAAAGCTGAAGGCAGGAAGTACTGAAAGCAGAAGGCAGGAAGTACTGAAAGCTGAAGGCAGGAAGTACTGAAAGCTGAAGGCAGGAAGTACTGAAAGTAGAAGGCAGGAAGTACTGAAAGCTGAAGGCAGTAAGTACTGAAAGCAGAAGGCAGGAAGTACTGAACGATGAAGGCAGGAAGTACTGAAAGCAGAAGGCAGGAAGTACTGAAAGCTGAAGGCAGGAAGTACTGAAAGCTGAAGGCAGGAAGTACTGAAAGCTGAAGGCAGGAAGTACTGAACGATGAAGGCAGGACGTACTGAAAGCTGAAGGCAGGAAGTACTGAAAGCAGAAGGCATGAAGTACTGAAAGCTGAAGGCAGGAAGTACTGAAAGCTGAAGGCAGGAAGTACTGAAAGCTGAAGACAGGAAGTACTGAAAGCTGAAGGCAGGAAGTACTGAAAGCTGAAGGCAGGAAGTACTGAACGATTAAGGCAGGAAGTACTGAAAGCAGAAGGCATGAAGTACTGAAAGCTGAAGACAGGAAGTACTGAAAGCTGAAGGCAGGAAGTACTGAAAGCTGAAGGCAGGAAGTACTGAAAGCTGAAGCAAGGAAGTACTGAAAGCAAAGTGATCATCTTCAGTCTATGGGGGGTGTGTGGGTGTGTGGGTGTGTGTGTGTGTGTGTGTGTGTGTGTGTGTGTGTGTGTGTGTGTGTGTGTGTGTGTGTGTGTGTGTGTGTGTGTGTGTGTGTGTGATTGCAGGGTAAATATCCTTTCACAGGAAATGTAAAACTTGTCGTGTGTTTGAGGTTTAAAAAGGCCTTCTGAAGTTGATCATCATCAAGCTGAAGGCAGGAAGTACTGAAAGCAGAAGGCAGGAAGTACTGAAAGCAGAAGGCAGGAAGTACTGAAAGCAGAAGGCAAGAGGTACTGAAAGCTGAAGGCAGGAAGTACTGAAAGCAGAAGGCAGGAAGTACTGAAAGCTGAAGGCAGTAAGTACTGAAAGCAGAAGGCAGGAAGTACTGAACGATGAAGGCAGGAAGTACTGAAAGCAGAAGGCAGGAAGTACTGAAAGCTGAAGGCAGGAAGTACTGAAAGCTGAAGGCAGGAAGTACTGAAAGCTGAAGGCAGGAAGTACTGAACGATGAAGGCATGAAGTACTGAAAGCAGAAGGCAGGAAGTACTGAAAGCTGAAGGCAGGAAGTACTGAACGATGAAGGCAGGAAGTACTGAAAGCAGAAGGCATGAAGTACTGAAAGCTGAAGGCAGGAAGTACTGAAAGCTGAAGGCAGGAAGTACTGAAAGCTGAAGACAGGAAGTACTGAAAGCTGAAGGCAGGAAGTACTGAAAGCTGAAGGCAGGAAGTACTGAACGATTAAGGCAGGAAGTACTGAAAGCAGAAGGCATGAAGTACTGAAAGCTGAAGGCAGGAAGTACTGAAAGCTGAAGGCAGGAAGTACTGAAAGCTGAAGGCAGGAAGTACTGAAAGCTGAAGGCAGGAAGTACTGAAAGCAAAGTGATCATCTTCAGTCTATGGGGGGGTGTGTGTGTGTGTGTGTGTGTGTGTGTGTGTGTGTGTGTGTGTGTGTGTGTGTGTGTGTGTGTGTGTGTGTGTGTGTGTGTGTGTGTGTGATTGCAGGGTAAATATCCTTTTACAGGAAATGTAAAACTTGTCGTGTGTTTGAGGTTTAAAAAGGCCTTCTGAAGTTGATCATTTCCCCTTTTCAAATTTCAGACTTAATTTTCCATGTATCAACCCCTATGTGAATTATAATCCACATAGTAAATCACATGTCTCAAATGAAGATCCTACATGTGTATAGATGCTGATGCCCAGCTGATGGACACCATAGCGTTGCCTAGCCGATGGACACCATAGCGTTGCCTAGCCGATGGACACCATAGCGTTGCCTAGCCGATGGACACCATAGCGTTGCCTAGCTGATGGACACCATAGCGTTGCCTAGCTGATGGACACCATAGCGTTGCCTAGCTGATGGACACCATAACGTTGCCTAGCTGATGGACACCATAGCGTTGCCTAGTTGATGGACACCATAGAGTTGCCTAGCCGATGGACACCATAGCGTGTCTAACACATTGTTAGTGAGGATAATGGCTTGGGCGTGTATACACGTACCTTTGTGTGTGTGTGTGTGTGTGTTCCCCTCTCATTAAGTGTTGTAAACAGGATAATGGTTCCCCCGTGGTTCTTCACAGACGCTCTGCAGGTACACACACACAAACACACACACACACACAGACACACACAACAAGACATTCCAGACACTCCCCGTCACTGTCACCGTGCCCTCGCCATGGTGATCAAAGGCAACCACTTCCTGTCTCGCCCCCAAACAAAGCGGCTCCTGTGAGACACAAACACACACAACAAAGCAATGCTGAGCCAGCTCATGTTCCTACTGTTCTCCTGCCGTACCGACCCTGTGGGAACGCAGAAAGAGTTCAACAACAACAACAACAACAACAACAACAACAGAACATCAAGGTCCTGACTGTCTAGAGGATGTTTAGCTGAAACACAGACAGACAGGATATTAGTGACAGCCCAGTCCTGTCTAGAGGATGTTTAGCTGTAACACAGACAGGATATTAGTGACAGCCCAGTCCTGTCTAGAGGATGTTTAGCTGCTACACAGACAGACAGGATATTAGTGACAGCCCAGTCCTGTCTAGAGGATGTTTAGCTGAAACACAGACAGACAGGATATTAGTGACAGCCCAGTCCTGTCTAGGGGATGTTTAGCTGCTACACAGACAGACAGGATATTAGTGACAGCCCAGTCCTGTCTAGGGGATGTTTAGCTGAAACACAGACAGGATATTAGTGACAGCCCAGTCCTGTCTAGAGGATGTTTAGCTGAAACACAGACAGACAGGTTATTAGTGACAGCCCAGTCCTGTCTAGAGGATGTTTAGCTGTAACACAGACAGACAGGATATTAGTGACAGCCCTGTCCTGTCTAGAGGATGGTTAGCTGAAACACAGACAGGATATTAGTGACAGCCCAGTCCTGTCTAGAGGATGTTTAGCTGCTACACAGACAGGATACTAGTGACAGCCCAGTCCTGTCTAGAGGATGTTTAGCTGTAACACAGACAGACAGGATATTAGTGACAGCCCTGTCCTGTCTAGAGGATGTTTAGCTGTAACACAGACAGGATATTAGTGACAGCCCAGTCCTGTCTAGAGGATGTTTAGCTGTAACACAGACAGGATATTAGTGACAGCCCAGTCCTGTCTAGAGGATGTTTAGCTGCTACACAGACAGGATTTTAGTGACAGCCCAGTCCTGTCTAGAGGATGTTTAGCTGTAACACAGACAGGATATTAGTGACAGCCCAGTCCTGTCTAGAGGATGTTTAGCTGCTACACAGACAGGATATTAGTGACAGCCCAGTCCTGTCTGTCTACGGACCTCATAGGGTCAGAGTTGAAGACCCCTGGTATAGAGGATGTTTAGCTGCTACACAGACAGGATATTAGTGACAGCCCAGTCCTGTCTAGAGGATGTTTAGCTGTAACACAGACAGGATATTAGTGACAGCCCAGTCCTGTCTAGAGGATGTTCAGCTGCTACACAGACAGGATATTAGTGACAGCCCAGTCCTGTCTAGAGGATGTTTAGCTGTAACACAGACAGGATATTAGTGACAGCCCAGTCCTGTCTAGAGGATGTTTAGCTGCTACACAGACAGGATATTAGTGACAGCCCAGTCCTGTCTGTCTACGGACCTCATAGGGTCAGAGTTGAAGACCCCTGGTATAGAGGATGTTTAGCTGCTACACAGACAGGATATTAGTGACAGCCCAGTCCTGTCTAGAGGATGTTTAGCTGTAACACAGACAGGATATTAGTGACAGCCCAGTCCTGTCTAGAGGATGTTCAGCTGCTACACAGACAGGATATTAGTGACAGCCCAGTCCTGTCTAGAGGATGTTTAGCTGAAACACAGACAGGTTATTAGTGACAGCCCAGTCCTGTCTAGAGGATGTTTAGCTGAAACACAGACAGACAGGATATTAGTGACAGCCCAGTCCTGTCTAGAGGATGTTTAGCTGAAACACAGACAGACAGGATATTAGTGACAGCCCAGTCCTGTCTAGAGGATGTTTAGCTGTAACACAGACAGGATATTAGTGACAGCCCAGTCCTGTCTAGAGGATGTTTAGCTAGAGGATGTTTAGCTGCTACACAGACAGACAGGATATTAGTGACAGCCCAGTCCTGTCTAGAGGATGTTTAGCTGAAACACAGACAGACAGGATATTAGTGACAGCCCAGTCCTGTCTAGGGGATGTTTAGCTGCTACACAGACAGACAGGATATTAGTGACAGCCCAGTCCTGTCTAGGGGATGTTTAGCTGAAACACAGACAGGATATTAGTGACAGCCCAGTCCTGTCTAGAGGATGTTTAGCTGAAACACAGACAGACAGGTTATTAGTGACAGCCCAGTCCTGTCTAGAGGATGTTTAGCTGTAACACAGACAGACAGGATATTAGTGACAGCCCTGTCCTGTCTAGAGGATGGTTAGCTGAAACACAGACAGGATATTAGTGACAGCCCAGTCCTGTCTAGAGGATGTTTAGCTGCTACACAGACAGGATACTAGTGACAGCCCAGTCCTGTCTAGAGGATGTTTAGCTGTAACACAGACAGACAGGATATTAGTGACAGCCCTGTCCTGTCTAGAGGATGTTTAGCTGTAACACAGACAGGATATTAGTGACAGCCCAGTCCTGTCTAGAGGATGTTAGCTGTAACACAGACAGGATATTAGTGACAGCCCAGTCCTGTCTAGAGGATGTTTAGCTGCTACACAGACAGGATTTTAGTGACAGCCCAGTCCTGTCTAGAGGATGTTTAGCTGTAACACAGACAGGATATTAGTGACAGCCCAGTCCTGTCTAGAGGATGTTTAGCTGCTACACAGACAGGATATTAGTGACAGCCCAGTCCTGTCTGTCTACGGACCTCATAGGGTCAGAGTTGAAGACCCCTGGTATAGAGGATGTTTAGCTGCTACACAGACAGGATATTAGTGACAGCCCAGTCCTGTCTAGAGGATGTTTAGCTGTAACACAGACAGGATATTAGTGACAGCCCAGTCCTGTCTAGAGGATGTTTAGCTGCTACACAGACAGACAGGATATTAGTGACAGCCCAGTCCTGTCTAGAGGATGTTTAGCTGAAACACAGACAGACAGGATATTAGTGACAGCCCAGTCCTGTCTAGGGGATGTTTAGCTGCTACACAGACAGACAGGATATTAGTGACAGCCCAGTCCTGTCTAGGGGATGTTTAGCTGAAACACAGACAGGATATTAGTGACAGCCCAGTCCTGTCTAGAGGATGTTTAGCTGAAACACAGACAGACAGGTTATTAGTGACAGCCCAGTCCTGTCTAGAGGATGTTTAGCTGTAACACAGACAGACAGGATATTAGTGACAGCCCTGTCCTGTCTAGAGGATGGTTAGCTGAAACACAGACAGGATATTAGTGACAGCCCAGTCCTGTCTAGAGGATGTTTAGCTGCTACACAGACAGGATACTAGTGACAGCCCAGTCCTGTCTAGAGGATGTTTAGCTGTAACACAGACAGACAGGATATTAGTGACAGCCCTGTCCTGTCTAGAGGATGTTTAGCTGTAACACAGACAGGATATTAGTGACAGCCCAGTCCTGTCTAGAGGATGTTTAGCTGTAACACAGACAGGATATTAGTGACAGCCCAGTCCTGTCTAGAGGATGTTTAGCTGCTACACAGACAGGATTTTAGTGACAGCCCAGTCCTGTCTAGAGGATGTTTAGCTGTAACACAGACAGGATATTAGTGACAGCCCAGTCCTGTCTAGAGGATGTTTAGCTGCTACACAGACAGGATATTAGTGACAGCCCAGTCCTGTCTGTCTACGGACCTCATAGGGTCAGAGTTGAAGACCCCTGGTATAGAGGATGTTTAGCTGCTACACAGACAGGATATTAGTGACAGCCCAGTCCTGTCTAGAGGATGTTTAGCTGTAACACAGACAGGATATTAGTGACAGCCCAGTCCTGTCTAGAGGATGTTCAGCTGCTACACAGACAGGATATTAGTGACAGCCCAGTCCTGTCTAGAGGATGTTTAGCTGTAACACAGACAGGATATTAGTGACAGCCCAGTCCTGTCTAGAGGATGTTTAGCTGCTACACAGACAGGATATTAGTGACAGCCCAGTCCTGTCTGTCTACGGACCTCATAGGGTCAGAGTTGAAGACCCCTGGTATAGAGGATGTTTAGCTGCTACACAGACAGGATATTAGTGACAGCCCAGTCCTGTCTAGAGGATGTTTAGCTGTAACACAGACAGGATATTAGTGACAGCCCAGTCCTGTCTAGAGGATGTTCAGCTGCTACACAGACAGGATATTAGTGACAGCCCAGTCCTGTCTAGAGGATGTTTAGCTGAAACACAGACAGGTTATTAGTGACAGCCCAGTCCTGTCTAGAGGATGTTTAGCTGAAACACAGACAGACAGGATATTAGTGACAGCCCAGTCCTGTCTAGAGGATGTTTAGCTGAAACACAGACAGACAGGATATTAGTGACAGCCCAGTCCTGTCTAGAGGATGTTTAGCTGTAACACAGACAGGATATTAGTGACAGCCCAGTCCTGTCTAGAGGATGTTTAGCTAGAGGATGTTTAGCTGCTACACAGACAGACAGGATATTAGTGACAGCCCAGTCCTGTCTAGAGGATGTTTAGCTGAAACACAGACAGACAGGATATTAGTGACAGCCCAGTCCTGTCTAGGGGATGTTTAGCTGCTACACAGACAGACAGGATATTAGTGACAGCCCAGTCCTGTCTAGGGGATGTTTAGCTGAAACACAGACAGGATATTAGTGACAGCCCAGTCCTGTCTAGAGGATGTTTAGCTGAAACACAGACAGACAGGTTATTAGTGACAGCCCAGTCCTGTCTAGAGGATGTTTAGCTGTAACACAGACAGACAGGATATTAGTGACAGCCCTGTCCTGTCTAGAGGATGGTTAGCTGAAACACAGACAGGATATTAGTGACAGCCCAGTCCTGTCTAGAGGATGTTTAGCTGCTACACAGACAGGATACTAGTGACAGCCCAGTCCTGTCTAGAGGATGTTTAGCTGTAACACAGACAGACAGGATATTAGTGACAGCCCTGTCCTGTCTAGAGGATGTTTAGCTGTAACACAGACAGGATATTAGTGACAGCCCAGTCCTGTCTAGAGGATGTTTAGCTGTAACACAGACAGGATATTAGTGACAGCCCAGTCCTGTCTAGAGGATGTTTAGCTGCTACACAGACAGGATTTTAGTGACAGCCCAGTCCTGTCTAGAGGATGTTTAGCTGTAACACAGACAGGATATTAGTGACAGCCCAGTCCTGTCTAGAGGATGTTTAGCTGCTACACAGACAGGATATTAGTGACAGCCCAGTCCTGTCTGTCTACGGACCTCATAGGGTCAGAGTTGAAGACCCCTGGTATAGAGGATGTTTAGCTGCTACACAGACAGGATATTAGTGACAGCCCAGTCCTGTCTAGAGGATGTTTAGCTGTAACACAGACAGGATATTAGTGACAGCCCAGTCCTGTCTAGAGGATGTTTAGCTGCTACACAGACAGACAGGATATTAGTGACAGCCCAGTCCTGTCTAGAGGATGTTTAGCTGAAACACAGACAGACAGGATATTAGTGACAGCCCAGTCCTGTCTAGGGGATGTTTAGCTGCTACACAGACAGACAGGATATTAGTGACAGCCCAGTCCTGTCTAGGGGATGTTTAGCTGAAACACAGACAGGATATTAGTGACAGCCCAGTCCTGTCTAGAGGATGTTTAGCTGAAACACAGACAGACAGGTTATTAGTGACAGCCCAGTCCTGTCTAGAGGATGTTTAGCTGTAACACAGACAGACAGGATATTAGTGACAGCCCTGTCCTGTCTAGAGGATGGTTAGCTGAAACACAGACAGGATATTAGTGACAGCCCAGTCCTGTCTAGAGGATGTTTAGCTGCTACACAGACAGGATACTAGTGACAGCCCAGTCCTGTCTAGAGGATGTTTAGCTGTAACACAGACAGACAGGATATTAGTGACAGCCCTGTCCTGTCTAGAGGATGTTTAGCTGTAACACAGACAGGATATTAGTGACAGCCCAGTCCTGTCTAGAGGATGTTTAGCTGTAACACAGACAGGATATTAGTGACAGCCCAGTCCTGTCTAGAGGATGTTTAGCTGCTACACAGACAGGATTTTAGTGACAGCCCAGTCCTGTCTAGAGGATGTTTAGCTGTAACACAGACAGGATATTAGTGACAGCCCAGTCCTGTCTAGAGGATGTTTAGCTGCTACACAGACAGGATATTAGTGACAGCCCAGTCCTGTCTGTCTACGGACCTCATAGGGTCAGAGTTGAAGACCCCTGGTATAGAGGATGTTTAGCTGCTACACAGACAGGATATTAGTGACAGCCCAGTCCTGTCTAGAGGATGTTTAGCTGTAACACAGACAGGATATTAGTGACAGCCCAGTCCTGTCTAGAGGAAGTTCAGCTGCTACACAGACAGGATATTAGTGACAGCCCAGTCCTGTCTAGAGGATGTTTAGCTGTAACACAGACAGGATATTAGTGACAGCCCAGTCCTGTCTAGAGGATGTTTAGCTGCTACACAGACAGGATATTAGTGACAGCCCAGTCCTGTCTGTCTACGGACCTCATAGGGTCAGAGTTGAAGACCCCTGGTATAGAGGATGTTTAGCTGCTACACAGACAGGATATTAGTGACAGCCCAGTCCTGTCTAGAGGATGTTTAGCTGTAACACAGACAGGATATTAGTGACAGCCCAGTCCTGTCTAGAGGATGTTCAGCTGCTACACAGACAGGATATTAGTGACAGCCCAGTCCTGTCTAGAGGATGTTTAGCTGAAACACAGACAGGTTATTAGTGACAGCCCAGTCCTGTCTAGAGGATGTTTAGCTGAAACACAGACAGACAGGATATTAGTGACAGCCCAGTCCTGTCTAGAGGATGTTTAGCTGAAACACAGACAGACAGGATATTAGTGACAGCCCAGTCCTGTCTAGAGGATGTTTAGCTGTAACACAGACAGGATATTAGTGACAGCCCAGTCCTGTCTAGAGGATGTTTAGCTGTAACACAGACAGACAGGATATTAGTAACAGCCCAGTCCTGTCTAGAGGATGTTTAGCTGCTACACAGACAGACAGGATATTAGTGACAGCCCAGTCCTGTCTAGAGGATGTTTAGCTGTAACACAGACAGGATATTAGTGACAGCCCAGTCCTGTCTAGAGGATGTTTAGCTGCTACACAGACAGGATATTAGTGACAGCCCAGTCCTGTCTGTCTACGGACCTCATAGGGTCAGAGTTGAAGACCCCTGGTATAGAGGATGTTTAGCTGCTACACAGACAGGATATTAGTGACAGCCCAGTCCTGTCTAGATGATGTTTAGCTGTAACACAGACAGGATATTAGTGACAGCCCAGTCCTGTCTAGAGGATGTTTAGCTGAAACACAGACAGACGGGATATTAGTGACAGCCCAGTCCTGTCTAGAGGATGTTTAGCTGTAACACAGACAGACAGGATATTAGTGACAGCCCAGTCATGTCTAGAGGATGTTTAGCTGCTACACAGACAGGATATTAGTGACAGCCCAGTCCTGTCTAGAGGATGGTTAGCTGCTACACAGACAGGATATTAGTGACAGCCCAGTCCTGTCTATAGGATGTTTAGCTGAAACACAGACAGACAGGATATTAGTGACAGCCCAGTCCTGTCTAGAGGATGTTTAGCTGTAACACAGACAGACAGGATATTAGTGACAGCCCAGTCCTGTCTAGAGGATGTTTAGCTGTAACACAGACTGACAGGATATTAGTGACAGCCCAGTCCTGTCTAGAGGATGTTTAGCTGTAACACAGACAGGATATTAGTGACAGCCCAGTCCTGTCTAGAGGATGTTCAGCTGCTACACAGACAGGATATTAGTGACAGCCCAGTCCTGTCTAGAGGATGTTTAGCTGTAACACAGACAGACAGGATATTAGTGACAGCCCAGTCCTGTCTAGAGGATGTTCAGCTGCTACACAGACAGGATATTAGTGACAGCCCAGTCCTGTCTAGATGATGTTTAGCTGTAACACAGACAGACAGGATATTAGTGACAGCCCAGTCCTGTCTAGAGGATATTTAGCTGTAACACAGACAGACAGGATATTAGTGACAGCCCAGTCCTGTCTAGAGGATGTTTAGCTGCTACACAGACAGGATATTAGTGACAGCCCAGTCCTGTCTAGAGGATGTTTAGCTGTAACACAGACAGGATATTAGTGACAGCCCAGTCCTGTCTAGAGGATGTTTAGCTGTAACACAGACAGGATATTAGTGACAGCCCAGTCCTGTCTAGAGGATGTTTAGCTGTAACACAGACAGGATATTATTGACAGCCCAGTCCTGTCTAGAGGATGTTTAGCTGTAACACAGACAGGACACTAGTGAAAGCCCAGTCCTGTCTAGAGGATGTTTAGCTGAATCACAGACAGGATATTAGTGACAGCCCAGTCCTGTCTAGAGGATGTTTAGCTGTAACACAGACAGGATATTAGTGACAGCCCAGTCCTGCCTAGAGGATGTTTAGCTGTAACACAGACAGGATATTAGTGACAGCCCAGTCCTGTCTAGAGGATGTTTAGCTGTAACACAGACAGGATATTAGTGACAGCCCAGTCCTGTCTAGAGGATGTTTAGCTGCTACACAGACAGACAGGATATTAGTGACAGCCCAGTCCTGTCTAGAGGATGTTTAGCTGCTACACAGACAGACAGGATATTAGTGACAGCCCAGTACTGTTTAGAGGATGTTTAGCTGTAACACAGACAGACAGGATATTAGTGACAGCCCAGTCCTGTCTAGAGGATGTTTAGCTGAAACACAGACAGGATATTAGTGACAGCCCAGTCCTGTCTAGAGGATGTTTAGCTGTAACACAGACAGGATATTAGTGACAGCCCAGTCCTGTCTAGAGGATGTTTAGCTGAAACACAGACAGGATATTAGTGACAGCCCAGTCCTGTCTAGAGGATGTTTAGCTGAAACACAGACAGACAGGATATTAGTGACAGCACAGTCCTGTCTAGAGGATGTTTAGCTGCTACACAGACAGGATATTAGTGACAGCCCAGTCCTGTCTAGAGGATGTTTAGCTGTTACACAGACAGGATATGAGTGACAGCCCAGTCCTGTCTAGAGGATGTTTAGCTGTTACACAGACAGGATATTAGTGACAGCCCAGTCCTGTCTAGAGGATGTTTAGCTGTAACACAGACAGACAGGATATTAGTGACAGCCCAGTCCTGTCTAGAGAATGTTTAGCTGTAACACAGACAGGATATTAGTGACAGCCCAGTCCTGTCTAGAGGATGTTTAGCTGTAACACAGACAGACAGGATATTAGTGACAGCCCAGTCCTGTCTAGAGGATGTTTAGCTGCTACACAGACAGGATATTAGTAACAGCCCAGTCCTGTCTAGAGGATGTTTAGCTGTAACACAGACAGGATATTAGTGACAGCCCAGTCCTGTCTAGAGGATGTTCAGCTGCTACACAGACAGGATATTAGTGACAGCCCAGTCCTGTCTAGAGGATGTTTAGCTGTAACACAGACAGGATATTAGTGACAGCCCAGTCCTGTCTAGAGGATGTTTAGCTGTAACACAGACAGGATATTAGTGACAGCCCAGTCCTGTCTAGAGGATGTTTTGCTGTAACACAGACAGGATATTAGTGACAGCCCAGTCCTGTCTAGAGTATGTTTAGCTGCTACACAGACAGACAGGATATTAGTGACAGCCCAGTCCTGTCTAGAGGATGTTTAGCTGTAACACAGACAGGTTATTAGTGACAGCCCAGTCCTGTCTAGAGGATGTTTAGCTGTAACACAGACAGGATATTAGTGACAGCCCAGTCCTGTCTGTCTACGGACCTCATAGGGTCAGAGTTGAAGACCTCTGGTATAGAGGATGTTTATCTGCTACACAGGATCAGTCAACATAGTGTGACAGTCAGGATATAAGTGATACCTGCTGTTCTGAGTGACAGGTTGTTAAGCTAGTTAAGTCCTTAAGGACACAGACGGACAGTACTCCACCACATTCAGAACGAATACAGAACCTTTAGCTAAGCCTTGGACCCCTAGACGTAGAGAGAGTGGCCATAGTTGTCGGCTGGCCTGTCGGTTTCATCTGATTTCTCTCACAGCTGATCTAATGGAGTTTTATCATCATGTTAGAGTCTGAATCCTAAATAGAACCCTATTCCCTATATAGTGCACTACTTTTGACCACGGCCCATAAGGGTCAGTAGTGCACTATATAGGGAATAGGGCACCATTGGGGAAAGAATGGTGGAGTGCTGTCCTGCTCGAGGTTGACCCCATGAACCTGACAGAACCCCGCCCACGGGACCAGTACCCGTCTGAAGGGCGCGACCTCTATGGCAGCAGAGGGAGTGCAGAGGAAGCATCATCTCCTCTTTCACAGACACCCTGTCCTCTTGTCTCTCCTCTCTACCCTCCCCTCCTTCCCTCCCTCCTCCCCTCCCTCCCCTCCTCCCCTCCCTCCCATCCTCCCCTCCTCTCTCCTCCCTCCCCTCCCTCCCATCCTCCCCTCCTCTCCCCTCCTCTCCCCTCCCTCCCATCCTCTCTCCTCCCATCCTCTCCTCTTTCCTTCATCCTCTCCTCTCTCCCCTCCCTCCTCTCCTCTCCCCTCCCTCCCATCCTCTCCCCTCCCTCCCCTCCTCCCACCCACCCTCCCTCCCTCCCATCCTCTCCTCCCTCCCTCCCATCCTCTCTCCCCTCACTCCCTCTCATCCTCTCCTCCCTCCCTCCCTCCCATCCTCTCCTCTCTCCCCTCCCTCCCATCCTCCCCTCTCCGGCTATGTGGTTCCTGATGCCAGTAATGCCAGTATTCAACTCTAACTTAGCTAACACATCGTCTGAGGACAGAAGGTACATACAGCATCCTCTCCTCTCTCCCCTCCCCTCTCTCTCCTCCCTCCCTCCCACCCTCTCCTCTCTCCCCTCCCCTCTCTCTCTTAGCTAACACATCCTCTGAGGACAGAAGGTATATACAGCAGGTACCCAATGCCAGTTGAAAACCACCTCCGTGTTCAGAATGGTAAATCTATTTAGATGCTGGCACACTCTCTCTGTCTGTGTTCCAGATGGGGTCGAAGGTCACATTCTCCTCTCTGTTCACAATCTAGCCTTTAACTACAACAGAACAACAAAGGAAGAGACTTGAACTTAGAGGCACTCAGCATGTAGGGGCCAACCTTTTAGGAGAGGGGGGTGGTGGTGGTGGGCGGGGGGGGGGGGGGCAGAAGGTCTCTAAAGACAGAGATAGATAGAGGGTGTCTGTGAGAGAGAGAGAGAGAGAGAGAGAGAGACAGACAGAGATACAGAGAGAGAGTGAGAGAGAGAGAGAGAGAGAGAGAGAGAGAGAGAGAGAGAGAGAGAGAGAGAGAGAGAGAGAGAGGGAGAGAGATTGTGTGTGTGTGTGTGTGTGTGTGTGTGTGTGTGTGTGTGTGTGTGTGTGTGTGTGTGTGTGTGTGTGTGTGTGTGTGTGTGTGTGTGTGTGTGTGCCCCAGTGATTGGTGTGAGTCAGGAAAGAAGATGTGACACGATGTTGTGATGTAGAGTGACACGGACAGAATAATCCTACCACAGAAAGGAGACAGTGACAGACAGAGAAAGAGAGAGGGAGGGAGAGAGAGAGAGAGGGAGAGAGAGAAGAGAGCGGGAGGGAGGGAGGGAGGGAAATAGAGATGGGGAGAGAGAGAGAAGCAGAGAGGGAGGGAGGGAGGGAGGGAGGGAGGGAGGGAGGGAGGGAGGGAGGGAGGGAGGGGAGGGAGGGAGGGAGGGAGGGAGGGAGGGAGGGAGGGAGGGAGGGAGATAGAGATGGGGAGAGAGAGAGAAGCAGAGAGAGAGAGAGGAGCAGAGAGAGAGGAGCAGAGAGAGAGAGAGAAATGACAGAGAGAGATGAAGAGAGCGAGAGGATGGGGGGGGTGAGACAGCTTCTAAACCCAGGACATGTAACAGGAAGTGTAATTCGGCACATCACAGATTCTCCTTCAACTGGCAGCCTCTCGTCTGGTTCTGCTGTGTGTAAAGATCCCCACCAGACATGTCAAGGGGAGGACAAAAGGATATCTGTTTCAACCCAAACATCCAAAAAGACCACAACGGGGGCGAGGACTCAGTTTTGGTTCATTATTAGTAACAGAGAGGAAAACTGAGCGTTGTCTTCCTGTGATGCCCAGTCCTTCTAGAACAGAGCAGAGGGAGGCTGAGGAGAACCAGGGAGACACACACACACCACACATACACATACATACACACACACACATACACACACACAAACGTGGAGTGGGGATTCTGTCACCAATCCTCCGTGGTCTGTTAGTATCTAGAGGATAACTACACTGAGACTGTGGTCTGTTAGTATCTAGAGGATAACTACACTGAGACTGTGGTCTGTTAGTATCTAGAGGATAACTACACTGAGACTGTGGTCTGTTAGTATCTAGATGATAACTACACTGTGGTCTGTTAGTCTCTAGAGGATAACTACACTGTGGTCTGTTAGTATCTAGAGGATAACTACACTGAGACTGTGGTCTGTTAGTATCTAGAGGATAACTACACTGAGACTGTGGTCTGTTAGTATCTAGAGGATAACTACACTGAGACTGTGGTCTGTTAGTATCTAGATGATAACTACACTGTGGTCTGTTAGTCTCTAGAGGATAACTACACTGTGGTCTGTTAGTATCTAGAGGATAACTACACTGTGGTCTGTTAGTATCTAGAGGATAACTACACTGTGGTCTGTTAGTATCTAGAGGATAACTACACTGTGGTCTGTTAGTATCTAGAGGATAACTACACTGAGACTGTGGTCTGTTAGTATCTAGAGGATAACTACAGTGTGGTCTGTTAGTATCTAGAGGATAACTACACTGAGACTGTGGTCTGTTAGTATCTAGAGGATAACGACACTGAGACTGTGGTCTGTTAGTATCTAGAGGATAACTACACTGAGACTGTGGTCTGTTAGTATCTAGAGGATAACTACACTGTGGTCTGTTAGTATCTAGAGGATAAATACACTGAGACTATGGTCTGTTAGTCTCTAGAGGATAACTACACTGTGGTCTGTTAGTATCTAGAGGATAACTACACTGTGGTCTGTTAGTATCTAGAGGATAACTACACTGTGGTCTGTTAGTATCTAGAGGATAACTACAATGTGGTCTGTTAGTATCTAGAGGATAACTACACTGAGACTGTGGTCTGTTAGTATCTAGAGGATAACTACACTGTGATCTGTTGGTCTCTAGAGGATAACTACACTGAGACTGTGGTCTGTTAGTCTCTAGAGGATAACTACACTGTGGTCTGTTAGTATCTAGAGGATAACTACACTGTGGTCTGTTAGTATCTAGAGGATAACTACACTGAGACTGTGGTCTGTTAGTATCTAGAGGATAATGACACTGAGACTGTGGTCTGTTAGTATCTAGAGGATAACTACACTGTGGTCTGTTAGTATCTAGAGGATAACTGCACTGAGACTGTGGTCTGTTAGTATCTAGAGGAAAACTACACTGAGACTGTGGTCTGTTGGTCTCTAAAGGGATAACTACACTGAGACTGTGGTCTGTTAGTCTCTAGAGGATAACTACACTGTGGTCTGTTAGTATCTAGAGGATAACTACACTGTGGTCTGTTAGTATCTAGAGGATAACTACACTGAGACTGTGGTCTGTTAGTATCTAGAGGATAATGACACTGAGACTGTGGTCTGTTGGTCTCTAGAGGATAAATACACTGAGGTCTGTTAGTATCTAGAGGATAACTACACTGTGGTCTGTTAGTATCTAGAGGATAACTACACTGAGACTGTGGTCTGTTGGTCTCTAGAGGATAAATACACTGAGGTCTGTTAGTATCTAGAGGATAACTACACTGTGGTCTGTTAGTATCTAGAGGATAACTACACTGTGGTCTGTTAGTATCTAGAGGATAACTACACTGAGACTGTGGTCTGTTAGTATCTAGAGGATAACTACAATGTGGTCTGTTAGTATCTAGAGGATAACTACACTGTGGTCTGTTAGTATCTAGAGGATAACTACACTGAGACTGTGGTCTGTTAGTATCTAGAGGATAACTACACTGAGACTGTGGTCTGTTAGTATCTAGAGGATAACTACAATGTGGTCTGTTAGTATCTAGAGGATAACTACACTGAGACTGTGGTCTGTTAGTCTCTAGAGGATAACTACACTGAGACTGTGGTCTGTTAGTATCTAGAGGATAACTACACTGAGGTCTGTTAGTGTCTAGAGGATAGACTGAATGGTTAAGGTCAAGTAATTAACTCTGAATGGTTAAGGTTAGACATTAACTCTGAATGGTTAAGGTTAGACATTAACCTCTGAATGGTTAAGGTTAGACATTAACTCTGAATGGTTAAGGTTAGACATGAACTCTGAATGGTTAGTTATGAACTCTGAATGGTTAAGGTTAGACATTAACTCTGAATGGTTAAGGTTAGACATTAACTCTGAATGGTTAAGGTTAGACATTAACTCTGAATGGTTAAGGTTAGACATGAACCTTGAATGGTTAACGTTAGACATTAACTCTGAATGGTTAAGGTTAGACATGAACTCTGAATGGTTAAGGTTAGACATGAACTCTGAATGGTTAAGGTTAGACATGAACTCTGAATGGGTTAAGGTTAGACATGAACTCTGAATGGTTAAGGTTAGACATTAACTCTGAATGGTTAAGGTTAGACATTAACTCTGAATGGTTAAGGTTAGACATGAACTCTGAATGGTTAAGGTTAGACATGAACTCTGAATGGTTAAGGTTAGACATGAACTCTGAATGGTTAAGGTTAGACATGAACTCTGAATGGTTAAGGTTAGACATGAACTCTGAATGGGTTAGGGTTATGGTTAGGGCTAACCCGAACCTTACTCCCTTCTAACCCTAACCCTAACCCTACTCCCATCGAACCCTAACCATAACCTTACTCCCATCTAACCCTAACCCTACTCCCATCTAACCCTAACCCTACTCCCATCGAACCCTAACCATAACCTTACTCCCATCGAACCCTAACCATAACCTTACTCCCATCTAACCCTAACCCTACTCCCATCGAACCCTAACCATAACCTTACTCCCATCTAACCCTAACCCTACTCCCATCTAACCCTAACCCGAACCTTACTCCCTTCTAACCCTAACCCTAACCCTACTCCCATCGAACCCTAACCATAACCTTACTCCCATCTAACCCTAACCCTACTCCCATCTAACCCTAACCCGAACCTTACTCCCATCTAACCCTAACCCTAACCCTACTCCCATCGAACCCTAACCATAACCTTACTCCCATCTAACCCTAACCCTACTCCCATCTAACCCTAACCCGAACCTTACACCCATCTAACCCTAACCCTAAACTTACTCCCATCTAACCCTAACCTTACTCCCATCTAACCCTAACCCGAACCTTACTCCCATCTAACCCTAACCTTACTCCCATCGAACCCTAACCATAACCTACACTCTGACCTGCCACCTAGCATTTAGCCTGGTTATACTCTGACCTGCCACCTAGCATTTAGCTTGGCTACACTCTGACCTGCCACCTAGCAATTAGCCTGGCTACACCTCAGAGAAGCCTCTCTCTGCAGAGCATGACTGTACGAGTGTGTGGTTACTGTGTATGGTGTGTGTGTATGGTGTGTGTGTGTGTGTGGTGTGTGTGTGGTGTGTGTTCCTGTGTGTGGTGTGTGTGTGTGTTACTGTGTGTGGTGTGTGTGTTACTGTGTATGGAGTGTGTGTCACTGTGTATAGTGTGTGTGTGTGTGGTGTGTGTTACTGTGTATGGTGTGTGTGTTACTGTGTATGGTGTGTGTGTGTGTGTGTGTGTGTGTGGTGTGTCAGAGCATTGCCTCAGACATCCTCCCAGCACCATATTTATGTGATGTTGTAGACAGCTGTGTGTGTGTGTGTGTGTGGTGTGTGTGTGTGTGTGTGTGTGTGTGTGTGTGTGTGTGTGTTGGGGGACAGCTGGTTTGGGCAAGGCTCAAGGATTTCTGTGTTGTTAGACAGAGCAATTACTCAATGCTGTTCCTCCAGCACGGTAGGAGGAGTGTGTGGGGGGGGTAGGAGGAGAGTGTGTGGGGGGGTAGGAGAGAGTGTGTGGGGGGGTAGGAGGAGAGTGTGTGGGGGGTAGGAGGAGAAGTGTGTGGGGGGGTAGGAGGAGAGTGTGGTGGGGGGTAGGAGGAGAGTGTGTGGGGGGGGTAGGAGAGAGTGGTGGGGGGGTAGGAGGAGAGTGTGTGGGGGGGTAGGAGGAGTGGTTGGGGGGTAGGAGGAGAGTGTGTGGGGGGGTAGGAGGAGAGTGGTGAGGGGGTAGGAGGAGAGTGTGTGGGGGGTAGGAGGGAGAGTGTGAGGGGTAGGAGGAGAGTGTGTGGGGGGGTAGAGGAGAGTGTGTGAGGGGGTAGGAGGAGAGTGTGTGGGGGGGGGGGGAGGAGGAGAGTGTGTGGGGGGGTAGGAGGAGAGTGGTGAGGGGGTAGGAGGAGAGTGTGGGGGGGTAGGAGGAGAGTGTGTGGGGGGGTAGGAGGAGAGTTGTGGGGGGGTAGGAGGAGAGTGTGTGGGGGGGTAGGAGGAGAGTGTGTGGGGGGGTAGGAGGAGAGTGTGTGAGGTAGGAGGAGAGTGTGTGGGGGGGGTAGGAGGAGAGTGTGTGGGGGGGTAGGAGGAGAGTGTGTGGGGGGGTAGGAGGAGAGTGTGTGGGGGGTAGGAGGAGAGTGTGTGGGGGGGTAGGAGGAGAGTGTGTGGGGGGGTAGGAAGGAAGTGTGTGGGGGGTAGGAGGAGGGTGTGTGGGGGGGTAGGAGGAGAGTGTGGTGGGGGGGTAGGAGGAGAGTGTGTGGGGGGGTAGGAGGGAGAGTGTGTGGGGGGGGTAGGAGGAGGAGTGCTGTGGGGGGGGTAGGAGGAGAGTGTGTGGGGGGAGGAGGAAGTGTGTGGGGGGGTAGGAGGAGAGTGTGTGGGGTGGGTAGGAGGAGTGTGTGGGGGGGTAGGAGGAGAGTGTGTGGGGGGGTAGGAGGAGAGTGTGTGGGGGGGTAGGAGGAGTGTGTGTGGGGGTAGGGGAGAGTGTGGTGGGGGGTAGGAGGAGAGTGTGTGGGGGGGGAAGATTAATGGGGCGGGGTATGGGGTGGGGGTGTTTGGGTACATGGGGAGAAGGGAGAAGGGAGAAGGGAGACATGTTCACTGGCAGCCTGGGAGTCACTTTTAAACCTTTCATCATATTCAACTGGGATTGGACGTATGTAAATCACCCTTCATCATAATCAACTGGGATTGGACGTATGTAAATCACCCTTCATCATATTCAACTGGGATTGGACGTATGTAAATCACCCTTCATCATAATCAACTGGGATTGGACGTATGTAAATCACCCTTTATCATAATCAACTGGGATTGGACGTATGTAAATCACCCTTTATCATAATCAACTGGGATTGGACGTATGTAAATCACCCTTTATCATAATCAACTGGGATTGGACGTATGTAAATCACCCTTCATCATAATCAACTGGGATTGGACGTATGTAAATCACCCTTCATCATATTCAACTGGGATTGGACGTATGTAAATCACCCTTCATCATAATCAACAGGGATTGGAGGGCTGTAAATCACCCTTCATCATATTCAACTGGGATTGGACATATGTAAATCACCCTTCATCATAATCAACTGTGATTGGACGTATGTAAATCACCCTTCATCATATTCAACAGGGATTGGACGTATGTAAATCACCCTTCATCATAATCAACTGGGATTGGAGGTCTGTAAATCACCCTTCATCATAATCAACTGGGATTGGACATATGTAAATCACCCTTCATCATATTCAACAGGGATTGGAGGTCTGTAAATCATAGATAATTATACCACAGAAAACCAATATAGAGCTGTGAGAGTGCTTTGACATGTGTCTTATTGCTGACAAATGACTATAATGATAAATGTATTCCAAAAAAACACTGGCTGATTTATGTCAGGCTCATCAGACAGATCAGGTACCTTTAGAACAGGCTCATCAGACAGATCAGGTACCTTTAGAACAGGCTCGTCAGACAGATCAGGTACCTTTAGAACAGGCTCATCAGACAGATCAGGTATCTTTAGAACAGGCTCATCAGACAGATCAGGTACCTTTAGAACAGGCTCATCAGACAGATCAGGTACCTTTAGAACAGGCTCATCAGACAGATCAGGTACCTTTAGAACAGGCTCATCAGACAGATCAGGTACCTTTAGAACAGGCTCATCAGACAGATCAGGTACCTTTAGAACAGGCTCATCAGACAGATCAGGTACCTTTAGAACAGGCTCATCAGACAGATCAGGTACCTTTAGAACAGGCTCATCAGACAGATCAGGTACCTTTAGACAGGCTCATCAGACAGATCAGGTACCTTTAGAACAGGCTCATCAGACAGATCAGGTACCTTTAGAACAGGCTCATCAGACAGATCAGGTACCTTTAGAACAGGCTCATCAGACAGATCAGCTACCTTTAGAACAGGCTCATCAGACAGATCAGGTACCTTTAGAACAGGCTCATCAGACAGATCAGGTACCTTTAGAACAGGCTCATCAGACAGATCAGGTACCTTTAGAACAGGCTCATCAGGCAGATCAGGTACCTTTACAACACAGTGAGTTATAGAGGAGGTTACAACACAGTGAGTTATAGAGGAGGTTACAACACAGTGAGTTATAGAGGAGGTTACAACACAGTGAGTTATAGAGGAGGTTACAACACAGTGAGTTATAGAGGAGGTTACAACACAGTGAGTTATAGAGGAGGTTACAACACAGTGAGTTATAGAGGTTACAACACAGTGAGTTATAGAGGTTACAACACAGTGAGTTATAGAGGAGGTTACAACACAGTGAGTTATAGAGGTTACAACACAGTGAGTTATAGAGGTTACAACACAGTGAGTTATAGAGGTTACAACACAGTGAGTTATAGAGGAGGTTACAACACAGTGAGTTATAGAGGAGGTTACAACACAGTGAGTTATAGAGGTTACAACACAGTGAGTTATAGAGGAGGTTACAACACAGTGAGTTATAGAGGAGGTTACAACACAAGTGAGTTATAGAGGAGGTTACAACACAGTGAGTTATAGAGGTTACAACACAGTGAGTTATAGAGGTTACAACACAGTGAGTTATAGAGGTTACAACACAGTGAGTTATAGAGGAGGTTACAACACAGTGAGTTATAGAGGAGGTTACAACACAGTGAGTTATAGAGGAGGTTACAACACAGTGAGTTATAGAGGTTACAACACAGTGAGTTATAGAGGAGGTTACAACACAGTGAGTTATAGAGGTTACAACACAGTGAGTTATGGAGATTACAACACTGTGAGTTAGAGAGGTTACAACACAGTGAGTTAATAGAGGTTACAAACAGTGAGTTATAGAGGAGGTTACAACACAGTGAGTTATAGAGGTTACAACACAGTGAGTTTATAGAGGTTACAACACTGTGAGTTAGAGAGGTTACAACACAGTGAGTTATAGAGGTTACAACACAGTGAGTTATAGAGGAGGTTACAACAGTGAGTTATAGAGGTTACAACACAGTGAGTTATAGAGGAGGTTACAACACAGTGAGTTATAGAGGTTACAACACAGTGAGTTATAGAGTATACAACACAATGAGTTATAGAGGTTACAACACAGTGAGTATAGAGGTTAACACAGTGAGTTATAGAGGAGGTTACAACACAGTGAGTTATAGAGGTTACAACACAGTGAGTTATAGAGGTTACAACACTGTGAGTTAGAGAGGTTACAACACAGTGAGTTATAGAGGTTACAACACAGTGAGTTATAGAGGAGGTTACAACACAGTGAGTTATAGAGGTTACAACACAGTGAGTTATAGAGGAGGTTACAACACAGTGAGTTATAGAGGTTACAACACAGTGAGTTATAGAGTATACAACACAATGAGTTATAGAGGTTACAACACAGTGAGTTATAGAGGTTACAACACAGTGAGTTATAGAGGAGGTTACACACAGTGAGTTATAGAGGAGGTTACAACACAGTGAGTTATAGAGGAGGTTACAACACAGTGAGTTATAGAGGAGGTTACAACACAGTGAGTTATAGAGGAGGTTACAACACAGTGAGTTATAGAGGAGGTTACAACACATGAGAATTGAACCCTGTGGCACCCCCATAGAGACTGGCAGAGGTCCGGACAACAGGCCCTCCGATTTGACACACTGAACTCTATCAGAGAAGTAGTTGGTGACCAGGCGAGGCAGGTAATAAATTAGGGGGCCTTTTCCTTGTATTAAATGAGATGATGAACCGATACATGACACTTCGTGACCAGATCTTGAATTATTTATTTATTTATTTTATTTATGAATTTTCCGTTTTACAAACAGACAGATAATGACAACAAAGAACCATAGAGAATAACCCCCCCCCACATGGAGAATACCCCCCCCCACATGGAGAATACCCCCCCCACCCCACATGGAGAATAACCCCCACCCACCCACTTGGAGAACCCCCCCCCACCCCCACATGGAGAATAACCCACCACCCCCACTTGGAGAACCCCCCCCCCCCCACCACATGGAGAATACCCCACCCCCACATGGAGAATAACCCCCCCACCCCCACATGGAGAATACCCCACCCCCACATGGAGAATAACACCCCCCACCCCCACATGGAGAATAACCCCCCCCCCACACACATGGGTAATAACCCCCCACCCCCCACATGGAGAATAACCCCCCCACCCCCACATGGAGAATAACCCCCCACCACCACATGGAGAATAACCCCCCCCCCCCACATGGAGAATACCCCCCACCCACCCCTACATGGAGAATAACCCCCCCACCCCCACATGGAGAATACCCCCCCACCC
>NW_022262624.1:291941-300453 GCF_002021735.2 Oncorhynchus kisutch | reverse complement strand
ATTCAGCATCTAACTGTTAAGGTCTACTACACCTGTTGTATTCAGCATCTAACTGTAAGGTCTACTACACCTGTTGTATTCAGCATCTAACTGTAAGGTCTACTACACCTGTTGTATTCAGCATCTAACTGTGAGGTCTACTCACCTGTTGTATTCAGCATCTAACTGTAGGTCTACTACACCTGTTGTATTCAGCATCTAACTGTTTAAGGTCTTGTGACTTGATTTGATTTAATATAAGCTGTGAGCTGCATGGAAACAGAGGAAGAGTACCAAATTGCACCTATTCCCTACATAGTGCACTACGTTTTATCAGAGCACATAGGGGCTCTAGTTGGTGCCCTGGGTCAAAGTAGTGCACTCCATAGGGAATAGTGTACCGTTGCTTCTCTCTCTCTCTAAAGGATCTGAGTGTCTCTGTAGTGAAGGTCATTCAGGTCAGATACAGATGAAAGTGCTGCTCTCACTTCTAATTCACAAAAAAATCTAATATCATCTTATTGAGAGGTTTTTCCAAAAAGAATCGTTTTAACATTTAAACCATTAGGAGTTAGATAGGAGGTCTCGTGAAAATGAAAGCAGAGTTCTTATCGTTGTTCATTATGAAGTTTAATTGTCTGATTCAAAACAGTGTTGGATCTCGCTTGTAAAGGCAGTGCTGTTCTCATCTCTCTCTCTCTCTCTCTCTCTCTCTCTCTCTCTCTCTCTCTTCTCTCTCCCTCTCTCTCTCCTCTCTCTCTCTCTCTCTTCTCTCTGTCTCTTTCTCTCTCTCTCTCTCTCTCTCTCTCTCTCTTTCTCATCTCTCTCTGTAAGGGGACTGACTGTGTAAAGGTAAAGGCTAACTGAGTTCAATTGACAACTTCAGTACGTTGTGGATAAAAGGCTACATCACATTAGGATAGATCAGTAGGTATCCCTTGTCCATAGGCCTCAAGGTAAACCACGGGGGGAGACCTCTGCTTGTTTTACAGGTAAACCATGGGGGGGAGACCTCTGCTTGTTTTACAGGTAAACCACGGGGGGAGACCTCTGCTTGTTTTACAGGTAAACCATGTCGGAGATCTCTGCTTGTTTTACAGGTAAACCACGGGGGGAGACTCTGCTTGTTTTACAGGTAAACCATGGGGGGGGAGACCTCTGCTTGTTTTACAGTAAACATGGGGGGGAGATCTCTGCTTGTTTTACAGGTAAACCATGGGGGGAGATCTCTGCTTGTTTTACAGGTAAACCATGGGGGAGATCTCTGCTTGTTTTACAGGTAAACCACGGGGGGAGATCTCTGCTTGTTTTACAGGTAAACCACGGGGGGAGTTATCTGCTTGTTCAACAGGTAAACCATCTGGACAGAGTATCAGGATGGGGTGTACCTGAGCCTGTTGTAGGATGGGGTGTACCTGAGCCTGTTGTAGGATGGGGTGTACTGGGCCTGTTGTAGGATGGGTGTACCTGAGCCTGTTGTAGGATGGGGTGTACCTGAGCCTGTTGTAGGATGGGGTGTACCTGAGCCTGTTGTAGGATGGGGTGTACTGGGCCTATGTAGGATGGGGTGTACCTGAGCCTGTTGTAGGATGGGGTGTACCTGGGCTGTTGTAGGATGGGGTGTACCTGAGCCTGTTGTAGGATGGGGTGTACCTGGGCCTGTTGTAGGATGGGGTGTACCTGGGCTGTTGTAGGGGGGTGTACCTGAGCCTGTTGTAGGGGGTGTACCTGGGCCTGTTGTAGGGTGGGGTGTACCTGGGCCTACTGTAGGATGGGGTGTACCTGGGTGTACCTGGGCCTGTTGCAGGACGGGGTGTACCTGCAGGATTGGGTGTACCCTCACTCCTTGCTCCTCGTCCCTAGTCCCTCGCTCCTCGCCCCTCGCTCGTGGCCCCTCGCCTGTCACTCCTCGCCCTCACTCCTTGCCACTCGCTCCTCGCCCCTCGCCCCTCGATCTCGCCCCTCGCCCTCGATCCTCGCCCCTCGCCCCTCGATCCTCGCCCTCGCCCCGCCCCTCGACCCTCGCTCCTTGCTCCTCGTCCCTCGCTCCTCGCCCCTCGTCCCTCGCCTCTTTCCCTCGTCTCGCCCCTCGCTCCTAGTCCCTCGGCCCTCGCCCCTCAAGCCTCGCCCCTCGTACCTTGCCCTCGCCCTCGCTCCTAGTCCTCGTCCTCGATCCTCGACCCTCACTCCTCGCTCCTCGACCCTCGCTCCTCGTCCCTACTCCCCTCACCCCTCGATCCTCGCTCCTCGCCCCTCGCCCCTCGATCCTCGCCCCTTGACCCTCGCTCCTCGTCCCTAGTCCTCGAGGGGGGGGAGGGAGATTTTTGCGATGCCTCTAAATAAATTGCGATGCCAGGCTAAAGATAACTCCTGTTATTCAGCTGAAAGTATATAGAAAGGTATCTCTCTTAAAAAAGAGAGACTAACGTTAATTGCCAGTAGTGGTAATCTCTGATAACTAGTCTGATACAGTGTGGTTCTATGAACGGCTTCAACAGGAGAAAATACACCTCGTGGAGAAGGTGAGAGAGAGAGAGACGGGGAAGGAGAGAGACGGGGAAGGAGAGAGAGATGGGGAAGGAGAGAGAGAGAGACGGGGAAGGAGAGACAGACGGGGAAGGAGAGAGAGAGAGACGGGGAAGGAGAGAGAGATGGGGAAGGAGAGAGAGAGAGAGAGAGAGAGAGAGGTTCACACTAGACATCTCAAGAAATATTGTTGAACTGAAACAGTTTTGTAAAGAGGAATGGTGGAAAATTCCTCCTGACCCGTTGTGCAGGTCTGATTCGTAACTACAGAAAATGTTTGGTTGAGGTTAATGCTGACAAAGGAGAGAGTTAGACAGGTATTGGTATCACTGTTTGCTCTTTCACTGTAAAAACAATGGGCTGAATACACAATGGCCGTATGGTCAAATCCCTGCCAACATCCTGTTCAGTCACATCCTCCCTCTTATTTCTCTCTCTTTCTTATATTCTTCCTCCCTCCATCTCTCCTCTCCTCTCCATTTCTATCCTCCTCCATCGCTCCTCTCCATTTCTCTCCTCCTTCCATCTCTCCTCTCCTCTCCATTTCTCTCCTCCTTCCATCTCTCCTCTCCTCTCCTCTCCATTTCTCTCTCCCTCCACCTCTCCTCTCTCTCTAACACCTCTCGACCATTCCTCTCCTCTCCTCTCCTCTCTCTCTAACACCTATCTCCATTCCTCTCCTCTCGCTCTCTCTCTAACACCTATCTCCATTCCTCTCCTCTCCTCTCCTCTCTCTCTAACACCTATCTCCATTCCTCTCCTCTCCTCTCCTCTCTCTCTAACACCTATCTCCATTCCCTCTCCCTCCTCTCTCTCTAACACCTATCTCCATTCCTCTCCTCTCCTCTCCATTCCTCTCCATTCCTCTCCTCACCTCTCTCTCTAACACTCTCTCCTCTCCTCTCCATTCCTCTCCTCTCCTCTCTCTCTCTAACACCTCTCTCCAGTCCAGGCTGTGTTGTACTGCTGGCAGGCAGAATAAAAATGAGTTGTGTGTCCATGGGTAACGCGGCCCGATATCTTCATAACTCAGTCTGCCTGGCCCACCTTCCTGCCCACCTGCTCTCCTCTTCCCTCCTGCTGCTCCTCCCATGCAGGGACAGCCTTCAACCAGCCTTACCACATGGACAGACCCACCGCACAATGACATCTGAAGGTCTCCTCTCCTCTTTCTCTCTCTCTCTCTCTCTCTGTCTCTCTCTCTCCCTGTTCTCTCTCTCTCTCTCTCTCTCTCTCTCTCCCTGTCTCTCTCTCTCCATCTCTCTCTCTCTCCCTGTCTCTCTCTCTCTCCCTGGCTCTCTCTCTCCGCGTCTCTCTCCTCCCTGTCTCTCTCTCTCTCCCTGTCTCTCTCTCTCCCTGTCTCTCTCTCTCCCTGTCTCTCTCTCTCCTGTCTCTCTCTGTCTCTCCTCTCCGTCTCTCTCTCTCCTGTCCTCTCTCTCTCTCCTGTCTCTCTCTCTCTCCCTGTCTCTCTCTCTCCCTGTCTCTCTCTCCGTCTCTCTCTCTCCTGTCTCTCTCTCCGTGTCCTCTCTCTCCCTGTCTTTCTCTCTCCGTCTCTCTCCTCCTGTCTCTCTCTCTCTCTCATGTCTCTCTCTCTTTCTCTCTCGTTTCAGGGAACGCAGCAGATTCTCAATGAATGATGTATGTTTTAAATGCCGCTGGCATTATGGGTGTCATGGAGAGGGAGGGAGGGAGGGAGGGAGGGAGGGAGGGAGGGAGGGAGGGAGGGAGGGAGGGAGGGAGGGAGGGAGGGAGGGAGGGAGGGAGGGAGGGAGGGAGGGAGGGAGGGAGGGAGGGAGGGAAAAAACAATCAGCGACGCAGGACAATAGATGAAGAGTTTGAAATAGAGAGAGAGACATCTACCACTAGAGACATATACCACTGAGACATCTACCACTAGAGACATCTACCACTAAAGACATCTACCACTGGAGACATCTACCACTAGAGACATCTACAATTGCACTGGACACATAAACCACTGCACTCCCCTTTTAACCCCACCCTCCCTAACCACACCCTCCCCTTTAACCCCACCCTCCTCTTAACCCCACCCTCCCCTTAACCCCACCCTCTCCTTAACCCCACCCTCCCTTAAACCCACCCTCCCCTTAACCCCACCCTCTCCCTAACCCACCCTCCCCTTAACCCCACCCTCCCTTAACCCCACCCTCTCCCTTAACCCCACCCTCCCCCTTAAACCCCACCCTCCCCTTAACCCCACCCTCTCCCCTTAACCCACCTCTCCCTCTCCCTTAACCTTCCCCCCCTTAAACCCACCCTCCTCTTAACCCCACCCTCTCCCCTTAACCACACCTTCTCCCTTAAACTTCCCCTCCCCTTAACCCCACCCTCTCCCTTAACCTTCCCCTCCCCTTAACCCCACCTCCCCTTAAACCCCACCCTCCCTTAACCCCACCCTCTCCCCTTAACCCACCCTCTCCCCTTAACCCCACCGTCTCCCTTAACCTTCCCCTCCCTTAACCCACCCTCTCCCCTTAACCCCACCCTCTTCCCCTTAACCCCACCCTCTCCCCTTAACCCCACCCTCCCTTAAACAACCCCTCCCCTTAACCCCACCCTCTCCCTTAACCTTCCCCTCTCCTTAACCCCACCCTCTCCCTTAACCTTGCCCTCCCCTTAACCCCACCCTCTCCCTTAACCTTCCCCTCCCCTTAACCCCACCCTCTCCCTTAACTTTCCCCTCCCCCTTAACCCCACCTCCCCTCACTACAGCAGAGGGAGCTTCAGGCCTTTAGTTACCATAGTGAAAGTTTTCACCCTCTTGGCATTTTTTCCTATTTTGTTGACTTACAACCTGGAATTGAAAATGGATTTTGTTGGTGGTTTGTATCATTTTGATTTACAAAACCTTACCACTTTGAAGATGCAATTTTTTTTATTTGTGTAACAAACAAGAAATAAGACAAAAAAACTGAAACTTGAACATGCATAACTATTCACCCCCCCAAAGTCAAGACACCCCTTTTGCAGCAATACAGCTACATGCCTCTTGGGGTATGTCCCTATAAGCTTGGCACATCTTGCCACTGGGATTTCTGCCCATTCTTCAACGCAAAACTGCTCCAGCTCCATCAAGTTGGATGGGTTCCGATGGTGTACAGCAATCTTTAAGTCATACCTCATATTCTCAATTGGATTGAGGTCTGGGCTTTGACTAGGCATTTAAATGAATCACCTTAATTAAACCAGTCAAGTTTTGCTTTAGCAGTATGCTTAGGGTCATTGTTCTGCTGGAAGGTGAACGTCTGTCCCAGTCTCAAATCTCTGGAAGTTTGAAACAGGTTTCCCTCAAGAATTTCCCTGTAATTAGCATCATTCATCATTTGTTCAATTCTGACCAGTTTCCCAGTCCCTGCCAATTAAAAACATTGATGAGGTTCTCGGGGTGATGAGAGGTGTTGGGTTTGTGCGAGACTTAACTTTTTCCTTGATGGCCAAAAAGCAACAATTTTGTCTCATCTGACCAGAGTACCTTCTTCCATATGTTTAGGGAGTCTCCCACATGCCTTTGGCGAACACCAAATATGTTTGGGGAGTCTCCCACATGCCTTTTTGGCGAACACCAAATATGTTTGGGGAGTCTCCCACATGCCTTTTGGCGAACACCAAATATGTTTGGGGAGTCTCCCACATGCCTTTTGGCGAACACCAAATATGTTTGGGGAGTCTCCCACATGCCTTTTGGCAAACACCAAATATGTTTGGGGAGTCTCCCACATGCCTTTTGGCGAACACCAAATATGTTTGGGGAGTCTCCCACATGCCTTTTGGGGAACACCAAATATGTTTGGGGAGTCTCCCACATGCCTTTTGGCGAACACCAAATATGTTTGGGGAGTCTCCCACATGCCTTTTGGCGAACACCAAATATGTTTGGGGAGTCTCCCACATGCCTTTTGGCGAACACCAAATATGTTTGGGGAGTCTCCCACATGCCTTTGGGGAACACCAAATATGTTTGGGGAGTCTCCCACATGCCTTTTGGCGAACACCAAATATGTTTGGGGAGTCTCCCACATGCCTTTTGGCGAACACCAAATATGTTTGGGGAGTCTCCCACATGCCTTTTGGCGAACACCAAATATGTTTGGGGAGTCTCCCACATGCCTTTTGGGGAACACTAAACGCGTTTGCTTGTTTTTTTCTCTAAGCAATGGCTTTTTTCTGGCCTCTCTTCCGTAAAGCCCAGCTCTGTGGAGCGTACTGCTTAAAGTGGTCCTATGGACAGATACTACAATCTGTGGAGCTTTGCAGCTCCTTCAGGGTTATCTTTGGTCTCTTTGTTGCCTCTCTGATTAATGCCGTCCTTTCCTGGTCCATGAGTTTTGGTGGGCGGCCCTCTCTTGGCAGGTTTGCTGTGGTGCCACATTCTTTCCATTATTTAATAATGGATTTAATGAAACTCCGTGGGATGTTCAATGTTTCTGATATCACACAAACGTGATCTGTACTTCTCCACAACTTTGTCCCTGACCTGTTTGGAGAGCTCCCTGGTCTTCATAGTGACCCTTGCTTGGTGGTGCCTCTTGGTTAGTGATGTTGCAGACTCTGGGGCCTTTCAGAACAGGTGTATATATACTGAGATCATGTGACAGATCATGTGACACTTAGATTCCACACAGGTGGACTTTATTGAACTAATGATGTGACTTCTGAAGGTGATTGGCTGCTTCATACCAAAGGGGGCGTATACATATTTATAATGATGTGACTTCTGAAGGTGATTGGCTGCTTCATACCAAAGGGGGGCGTATACATATTTATAATGATGTGAATTCTGAAGGTGATTGGCTGCTTCATACCAAAGGGGGCGTATACATATTTATAATGATGTGACTTCTGAAGGTGATTGGCTGCTTCATACCAAAGGGGGCGTATACATATTTATAATGATGTGACTTCTGAAGGTGATTGGCTGCTTCATACCAAAGGGGGCGTATACATATTTATAATGATGTGACTTCTGAAGGTGATTGGCTGCTTCATACCAAAGGGGGCGTATACATATTTATAATGATGTGACTTCTGAAGGTGATTGGCTGCTTCATACCAAAGGGGGGCGTATACATATTTATAATGATGTGACTTCTGAAGGTGATTGGCTGCTTCATACCAAAGGGGGCGTATACATATTTATAATGATGTGAATTCTGAAGGTGATTGGCTGCTTCATACCAAAGGGGGTGCATACATATTTATAATGATGTGACTTCTGAAGGTGATTGGCTGCTTCATACCAAAGGGGGCGTATACATATTTATAATGATGTGACTTCTGAAGGTGATTGGCTGCTTCATACCAAAGGGGGCGTATACATATTTATAATGATGTGACTTCTGAAGGTGATTGGCTGCTTCATACCAAAGGGGGCGTATACATAACGCACAAAACACTTTTCCGTTTGATCTTATTTACAAATGTTGTCATTTCACTTCACCAATTTGGACTCTTTAGTGTTCGTCCATTACATGAAATCTAATTACAGGTTGTAAGGCAACAAAATAGGGAAAAACATCAAGGTGGCTGAAAACCTTTTGCAAAGGCGCTGTAAACATCCTATGTTATTCAATGGAATATAAGTGAATTACCTGTATCAGTGAAAAGCCCTTCTGAATATTCACAGCATTGCTACAACCCTCCAACAACCAATCCCCCCCCCCCCCCCCACTACCCCCCCCCCCCTCAACTCCAACTACACAGCAGGGACTGTAGTTGGATGACCCCCCCTCCCCCCTCCACCACCACTACCCCCACTCCTCAACTCCAACTACACAGTAGGGACTGTAGTTGGATGACCCCCCCCCCACCACTACCCCCCCTCCTCAACTCCAACTACACAGTAGGGACTGTAGTTGGATGACCCCCCCCCTCCACCACCACTACCCCCCCCTCCTCAACTCCAACTACACAGTAGGGACTGTAGTTGGATGACCCCCCCCACCACTACCCCCCCCCCCTCTCAACTTCAACTACACAGTAGGGACT